>NW_006238920.1:3136402-3191914 GCF_000375325.1 Capsella rubella | reverse complement strand
TAAAATGAAAGTGAAATATTAGTTTATAACATGATCAAAAAGAAAAAAATGATATTTCATAAATTGAATCAAATGCTTTTAATCCAAATTTGAGTATTGAAAGATAATAATTAAAGAGAAAATAATTTTAATATTTTCTGAAAATCAATTAAAAAAATAATAAAATATCACAATATGAATAAAAATCAACGAAACAAAATTATAAACCTCCCGCGCGGAGCGCGGGTCAACTGCTAGTTTTAAATAAAGAGAAATGCTTACAATATTTTTAATTCTTTTAACTAAATCCAACAATCATTTACTGATAAGTTGTTTGTTAATGATAGTTGTACGAGTTATACGTGCAATGAATCTAAACCGGTAAAAAGCATGTAAGATTGTTTATTAGATCAATAACATGATTGACAATGATACAAGAAGCTGCTAACAAGTTTGAGTAACATGTTTGGGTTTCTTAGTAAAAGTCGAGCCTCCGGTTCTTGAGAGTTGAATTATGTTCTTCTTCTCGATTTCCTCTTGTATATATATCAAGAAAATTTCTCTCTTGCTATTTTCATTTTCTTTATTCTTCGATAAGAAAATGTTCCTTATTATGATTTAGAAATATTCGAATAGTAGTATTTTTCTCATGTATCTTTTTATCGACCGCTTGACAAGATTTAGGTTAAACCCTAGCGGTAAGCTAAGGTTTGACCCAGCAAAGCCATCTATTTGATTAATTTTGGGCATTATCGGTAATGGCGGATCCAGTCACAAGAAAGGCATGTCATGTGACCTGGGTAATTTTTTAATTTTCGTTATTGTTACTGAGAAAAATACATTTGTCATCCATTTTTTTTTTCTTTTTGACTTGTATTTGACATGAGTGAAAAAATATCCTGGGTCTGCTATTGATTATCGGTTAGTGTTGAGTTGAACCATATGGTGTTAAACCACCTTCCTACAGTCACACACACCCCCGAGTTCGAAAAATGAAAGTGAGAAGTGGAGTTTGTCGAATTGATGTAAAGCAAATTAGCTCTTCATAAATTGGGTAAGTCCAAAATTCATTTTGGTTGCTAAAAGAAACGTTCCATAAAATCTCCTTATGCCGAAGCTACATGCATCATCTAAGAGTTCCTTCCTTTAATTTTCCGAGATTGAAGGGTCGTGGACTTCAAATATATGTGCTCCCGATGGGTGCAAGCTATATGCGCCTGGCCATGAAGTTCCCACATTTCAAGGTATTTTTCTTGTTACCATCTACGCTGTAGTTTCTTAATTCTTTATGGTTGCTTCCTTCATAATCACTACATTTTACTAGGTGTATTCCATTATTACTTCGAAATGTGTAAGCATAATCGATTGTTAGGGAGAATCACTTATAGATCTTTGATTGATGATGATGTTCTGTTGGCTCGAGTGCTAGCAGCGGAAAAGCAAGCCAAACGTTTGGGGTTACGTTTACCGGTAGACTTGAAATCAATGTCGGAGAATGATGAGTTGGGCTTAGAAAAGAGTAGATAATTAGTGGAATCAAAGAAAGGAGAGGAAAGTTGCTCATCATGTTCAGAGTCTATTACGCTGATATGTACATATTTTACCACAAGTTTGTGAATCGGTCGAGTAAGCTAAAATGATGCAGAGAAGAAATTACTTGTCACTCGAGGCACTCACTCGACCAACAGGCTCAACATGTTTCCTAAGATGTTAGAAAACAAAACTGTTTTATGCTTGGATGGAGTTAATCATTTATGCTAACATCTTGATTGCTAGCATCATTTCTTATCGCTTGTTTACTGCATGTTTGATCAAAGAGACTTGAGATTAGGAAATGCTTTAAACTTGATAGTCTCTGCCAAGAGATTGGATTGACTAGCATTACATGTTTATTGTCTACAGATTAGTATGTTTCTAGTTTGTTAAACACACTAAGTAGATTAGCATACTCCACCAACATCAATGACCTAATCCTTAGGATCTTCTATCCATTTGTGCTTTCTGTTTTATTCACTTGCAATTTATTCTGTTATGTTTTGCTAGTTATTACATTTTAGCTTATGCATGATTGTCTATGTTTTGCAGCTTTAATTTTATTGCATGTTCAACATGTTTGCCTAAGACATTAGAAAACAAAACTGTTTTATGCTTGGCTGGGCTTAATTATTTATGATATAATCTTGATTGCTAGCATCACACCTTATTGGACTGACACCTATTGTACTACAATAACATGATAGTGTTCTAAGACAATTGATAGAAAAATTCTAGTATCATACGCTCTTGGGAAAAATCTACCACGTCAACAGTGACACTATTCATAAGCTACTCGAGCACGTGATAGTTCGGGATGTCTGTTTCACCATTTTCATAAGATTATATACATCCCTAGATACCTCTTTTGCTTCCACAACTGCTTCTTGAGTACTGCGGTGATCGAAATATTGCAATTAGTCAATTAGTCAAATAATTTATGGGTATCTAGCCAAGACGCCGGTTACGATGAATTTTTTTGAAGCGGTGACCTAGATAAAGAGGAAACCAAGACGTTTCACCGTAAACATGCATCTTTGGTATACTAATGTGTCGTGTCCTAAGAACAGCATATTTAATTCATATGAGAGGAAATATTTGTACATCCAAGTTGTTGTTAATTTTGTTGAAGCAATTAGGCTTTGAAATTAGAGAGAATGAAACATTTTTCCTAGTAGAGTTTGGTTTGATTGGCGGTCCTTCGGGCTTGACAGTGCAGTATTTTACCACTTGTTTCTCAACTATGTCATTTGTTTGGTTGCAGATTTTCTTGCTCATGCGTAGGAGTTTACGGAACAATTTTGTACTGTGCTTCATTAAGTTCACGAAATTCAGCAAACGTCTTGGTCAAATTTCACACCTTCTTGGGTCGAACAAGATTTTACTACAATCAGACGAGTCTATAAAGCGCATGCTAATTATGCTTCGTACTTGATCAATCAATCATTATTGATGGGGAAGGGATATGTGATGCTCCCATTGCCACGTAAACGACGGGTAAATAACGCTCATGATATTCCTGAAAATGTGTAAGGGGAGTTAGTTGTTGTTCCCGAGGAGAGTAAAGTGAATGATGATCCAGTTGACGCGACCAAGATAAAGGTTAATGTAAAACTCATTGAGTCTATCCGAACATATGCATCGTCAAACACCTATATATATTGATATCTGCTATCCATCTTTGATCACAAATACACCATCTGTCGATAAGAATTAATCTTTCTCGAGTTCTCTCGACAAGACCTACCCATGAAAACTTGTGCAACGATCCCACCTTAGAATATACTCGATAGACTTTCATTTCTCTCAATGTGATCCATTGATCACTCACACACAATTGATATAACTCGATCATATTGATAACATAGAAGATTACTCACATTCTCACTTGATTCCCATCAGCCCTAGTCATCGATCTCGATTCGTGAATACGAACTCTCAATTCATAGATTAACACTCGATAGATTCTTCTTATTTCCTATATTTTCTTGATATTTCTCTTGGCATGAACCCGCATGATAGCGCATAAGAAACCCTAGTTCTATCGATAATCCTTTATATAGGGTCGAGACCCCAACCGATCCTCCGAGATTCCTTCAAGAATTTTCGCATACTCCAACACTTAGTCGATAAAATCCACTAAAAACCCATTATTCGCATTAACACTCACATGCCATGAGTTTAGGCCGATAGCAAACTCACAGGCTCACATATCATCGATGGCCACTGGACCTAAACTATCGGAACTAGACAACAATGCACGAACATCGATAGCCTTTTGACAAACTATCCGATAAATCCGTATTTCTCGATAACCTTCCGACAAGCATGTCTGAAAGACTCTTATTGTCCAAACAAACCGAATAATAAGTCATTCCTCACCGAACCATCAGATTTCCATCAGCCTTTATTGACCTTTATCGATAGATCTCGATCACATCGACCAATAGGCTACCTATTACCATCCAAGATAATCCGGAGACGGGCGTTACATTATCCCTAAAGTGTGAAATTCGGAGGCGGATGTAGTCGGGTAAGGAGTTGTGCTAATCGACAAGCCTTCTAGAAAATAAAGAGAAGACTAGAAGAAAAGATAGGGAGACACGCTTAAAGAAGTTTGGTCAGAAGAAGAAATCGATTGTTGTTGTAAACTCGTCGAACCGAGGAAAGAAAATGTTGTAAACTCGTCCGAACCGCCAACGAGTCCAAAGAGAAGAGTTTCTCCATCAGGATACCAAACATTTTGTATTTCAATACTGAAAAGATTTGCCCTTCGTGCCAGATGGGGATAAATGCGCGAAGCTAGCCTGTCTGTTGAAATTTATTCTAAAGCAGCTGGAAACAGTCACATGTTTATCTGTATCAAACATATTTTAGAAAAAAAATTAACCACGACAAATAAATTTGATACAATTTTAGTAATAACTTGAATTTAACATTAATAAATGATACTATTTATTATAAATAAAATTAGCACAATCAGAATTTTATATAGTTATTTTTATATTTTCACACAAATGTAAACATTTAAGTTAAGGTAACTATATCGTAATAAAAATGTGTTATATAAAAGACAAACATAATATAAATTATATAATATGCACATATTTTTTTCTTAACTTATTGGTAAATTAGTAACATAAATGTAACATAAACGATAATTGTATCACCATTTTAAGTGATCTTATTTTAAATTAATTTTTAATAAGTGAAGAAAATATAAATAAGTTCACATCAATTACATTCGCTAAAGTTAGTATTAACTAATTTTCATCAATTAATTTATATGAAAAGAGAACATATAATCATTATCATCTCCTGATGATGATTCCCCATCCATTACTGTAGTAAACCACTGGTTTCTCTCATCAATATCTTTAAACCATGATTAAAGTTATTAGGTACTAGATAATGTCCCGCGCATATGCGCGGGTTATTGTATATTTATTTAATTATTTTAATTAATTTATTACTTATAAAAAATAGATTAAATAAATTTTAATGTTTATGAAATTTTTATATTTTATTTATTTAAATCATACAATAGAAGCATATATCCATATCTTTTGAATTTATTCGTTGATTAATTGTTCAATTTCGATAGTAATTTTCTTTCGTGCTTTTAAGTATTTTTTGATAAAACAATAATATTGTTAATGATAAAAATAGGAATGATATTGGGAGAATTTAAAAATACCCTTTTAAAAATACCACTTTTTAAATTTACCCCATTTTCAAACTTTATCAAAACAACCACTAAAAATGTTAAAATTTATCCATATATGTGTGTAAACCTATAAATATACACACAAATTACCTTTATTTGTGTATAAAATTTTATTTGTTTCAATGTTTTACAAATTGGTTTGAATATAACCAAAAATTATTTTGTTAAAATAATTACATACTTTGAAAATAAAATAAATATACATGAATTTGTGAGAAAGAAAAAAACATATAAAGTAAAACAATGAAGATGGTTATTTTCTTATGGTGCGATGGTCAGAAATCAATATTTTTGAATCCCATCGATAAATTAGTTTCCTTATAGCCATAAAATATTATTATACATATGTATTATATATTTAATAGTATAGAAAACAGTGAAAAAATGAAAAGTACATAAAATAAAGAAGAAATATAATTGAAAACAAAAGTTTTAACAAAATATATAATCAAGCTCTTACAATGATATCTTAATTGAGCTTTCGACCCATGCAAGAACATTAAAAAATTCCCAAAGAATAATTTTATTTTTAATTTGTTTTTATATTCCTCTTAATTTAAGCTATATCTCTAGGTTTAATTATATTTTTCATCGTTGTAGTATATATAATAGATAGAAAATTGAATATAAAATTGTTTTTTTATATAGGAAGTCAAGTATAAAATTAAAAGTTAACAAAAATTATAATGTTGTTTATATTATTACATTTTGAATCACAAACTAAATATAATGATCATTATTCTTAAAAGAATGTCTTACAAATTGGTTTGATAATTATATAACAAAAAGTTTATTTTGTTAAAAAATTAAATACTTTTGAAATTAAAATAAATATACATGAATATGTGAGAAAGAAACAAACATCCAATGTAAAATAATGAAGATGATTTCTTTAGCTTGATTTTCTTATAACCATAAAATATTATTATACATATGTATTACATTTAAAAATATAAAAAACAACGAAGACATAGAGAAATACATTAAAAAAAAAAAATTGAAAACAAAAGTTTAAACTAAATAATTAATCAAACTCTTACAATGGTATTTAAATGAGTTTTCACCCCATGCAAGAACTTTAAAAAAAAACAAAGAGAATAATGAAGATATGAGATATGAGATATGGTAGAGGAGGATGTGAGAATAGCTATTTATAATAAGAAGTGATGTAAGTTACATTTTTAAAATAATTAAATTAGAGGAGTTATAATTATAATTTATTGTGTGTTTAATTGGAATTCAATAAAGAAAACCAATAGTCTTTGGAAATTTATATAATTTTCAGTTTCATTTTAGAGAATTTTTGAGAAATACCCCTTTTGGTGTACCCCTTTTTAAAAATACCCCATTTATCTATCCATTTTCAAAAATACCCCTTTTAAAATATAAAAAATTATAAAGTTTTATATAGTTTATAAGGTACTTCTATATAATAACTACTACTGGGAGATTCGATACAAATGTTTTAAAATGTTTTAAATAGTTTTAAATCGTTTTTATAAGTTTTATAAGGTTTTTAAAAGGTTTTTAAAAGGGTTTATACGGTTTTTATAAGGTTTTTATAATTTATTTTTACGCTATTTATGAAAGGTATGTAAAGTTTTATACACATATAAAGGTAATTTGTGTACATATTTATAAGTTTACACACATATTTGGATAAATTTCAACATTTTTAGTGGTTTTATTGATAAAGTTTGAAAATGGGGTATTTTTAAAAAGAGGTATATGAAAAGGGGTATTTTTGAAATTCCCCCTTCATTTTATTAGTAAAGTGTGAATTTAAAGTATTAATTAATGTATATGATTAAAATGTATTTTTGGTTAATTAAAAATAAATATTATATTTTAAAAAATAAATACAAAATGGAGCAATAAAGAGAGTGAAACCTTACTTTTATATATATGATTTTAAATAATTTTCCACCAATAAGCCTTATAAAATTTGTTGTATGATATATGATTAAGTCCTTTCATTTTCTTTGCCTTTTGATTATAACTTATAGTGTAATTAAATTTTGTATTGAATAATTGTCATAAACATTTATTTATTTATTTATTTTGTTGAATGATATATGATTAAGTCCTTTCATTTTCTTTGCCATTTGATCATAACTTATAGTGTAATTAAATTTTGTATTGAATGACTGTCATAAACATTAATTTATTTATTTATTTATTTTGTTGAATGATATATGATTAAGTCCTTTCATTTTCTTTGCCATTTGATTATAACTTATAGTGTAATTAAATTTTGTATTGATTGTCCTAAACATATATTTATTTATTTTTAAAAAAACAATTAAAGCCTTAAATATTTTTCCACCAATAAGGAGAGAGTGAAACCTTACTTTTATATATATGATTTGAGTCTTAGCGCGACATTGTGTAACGCCCTAACCGTCACATTTCTCAGTGGGGGCCATGTTCACTCTCAGTCCATGGCCCAATTCTCTTAGTGAGTCTCAAGTCCTCTCACTAGACCTATGAGCCTATCCACATATGACGGCCGGTTTGCTACGTCCTGAAGGCTTAAATACTTTTTTACGGTCATACCACCACGTAATCATTTCCTATGTTTTGGCTCACTCACATACTTCCCGGAAGATCACCCATCCTTGGACTACTCCAATATACATATGTTAACTGTGGAGTTCTCGCAGGACACTTGACCGAAAAGATAATTAAGTTCACTTTTGATAATTAAATCAATTCATTTAAATCTCTATGCAACCATATAATTCAACCGTTGTGCTACACTCCAGGTTCTCTCAAATCATGTTGTGCTACATATCAAACTCAAAAGTTTTATAGCAAACTCCTTGAGATGCGGAGCAGAAGAGCTAAAACAAGCCCACCATTCAGCAGGTGCCTTAGCCTCTCTTTGATCAGTCACAAACTTATGTCCAAATACACCTACTACATTCTTGAACATATCTTGTTCATTCAATATAACGGCCTGCACATGAGCATCATGAACCAATCTATAAATGCATTCGAACAAACCATTCATTTCTTCGTCGCTGCTTACATCAGCTGGGTACTTATATTGCATGGTCGGGTTAAAGAAGCAACAAGCTGCATGTAAAGGATGGTGAAGCTGACATTCCCATCTTCTATCAATAATAGCAGAAGGTTTCTTGTATTTCTATTTTGTTAAAATTGAAAGGACCGAGCCTGTTGTTTTTTTTAAATAGCTAAACCGGATTAAATCGATTTAAACCAACTAAACCAGCTAAACCGGATTGGATCAATTTAAACCAACTAAACCAGCTAAACCAGACTTGTGAGACCCCGGTTGCGGAAAGGTTTAAATAAATTGATATGGCCACCTATGTCTCCAAAGTGCACTTATCTTTTTCGGTCAAAGGTCCTGAGAGAGCTCCACAGTTAAGCGTGCTTATGCTGGAGTAGTCAAAGGATGGGTGACCTTCCAGGAAATGATTGTCGGAACTGTGTGAGTGAGGCAAAATCACATGGTGATTTGTAGGGTCGGTAAACAAGTATATAACCCTCCCAGACGTAGCAAACCGACTGTTGGATATTGATGGGCTCATGGGCCTAGTGAGAGGACGTGAGGCCCATTAAAAGAGGTGGGCCCATGAGCTGGTGGTGAACATGGGGTCTACTGGAGAGATGGCGGTAGGGGCGTTACAAGACTAAATCAATTTAAACCAGCTAAACCGGACTAAATCAATTTATACCGATCAGACCAAACAAATCAAATGAAACCAAATATCCAGAATAAACCATGCAAAAACAAACGATAACCAGCGGAAGACTTAACAAAACAATCCAAATAGGTCAATAGCATTAAACTAGCATTCTAGCAAATAATCCAATTCAAACCAGCAATCCTAAACATGCGTCTAGATTCTAAAACAAACATTCCTAAACAATGTCATAACAAATCATAACAATTCAACGACCCCTAGATCATCCTTCTATCCTCGTCGGGATTCCACAGTCACAACTTGCTTTTTCCTACATCACAGAAAGAGATGTGTAAGTATTTCCATAAATACTAAGTGAGGAACTCATCCCAAGTATTGGGCTATACACACAAGCAGCAAGCAGCACCAATCACAATTCATGTAATCAAATAACACAAACATCAAGAAAATAATAAACTCAGCCGCTGCTGAGGCTTGGTGTCGCTCGACACTCTAGAACGCGAATAGTGTCGATCGACATCCACCCCAGGTGTCGATCATCACTCTCAACTATCATCATGAAACATTTCATTGGTGGCGATCGACACCAACGCGCTGCAGTGGCTCTAGTTGCTTTTCCTCGCTAGATCTCCACTCATATACACTCGAGTGCTAACGACAAATCTCCAAAGGATTTCACAGGGACATTAAGACATAGAAACAACCAAACAGGCAAAGGAATCAATCAAACAATCATGAAATCACCCAAAACAATGATCAAACTTCTTAATTAAGCATTGCTCATGCACTCACCTTTGAGAAGGATGAACAGTGACAAAAACACACAATCAAAGGCAGCACTGAACACTCCTAGAACCCAACAACAAGATCTCCCCTCCACTGAACCAAAACCCTTAAGAACTCCTCAAATCTCTCCAGAACTCACAGAAACTTCACTAGAATTGTTTAGAAAATTTTATGTTTAAGGAAGAAGACAAAAGTAGCTTAAACAATCCAAACTCGACCTCTTCTTCATAAAAAGTTAAGCTCTAGGGTTAAAGCAACCCTCCCAAATTGATTTCAAAACTTAAAATAAACCGGCTGAACCAAAAAAAATGTTGGTGTCGATCGTCACCACCCATTTTCGAACACGGGTGTTACAAAAACTAAGCAAGATATCCTCCTTAGCTCGATCCATCGGTGCATAAATATAACCCATGACTGGATTTCTTTCTGCGTCTACCATCATGAGTAATTTAACCTGAGGAGTCGCCAACTTCAAAGCAATGAAAATGTTTGACGAGAAGCTTTCTTGTAGAAGGTACTGTTTCACTTTCTTTACTCCACAATTCTTAGGCCTCTTAGACTCATCCCATTCAGTTGAGCTAATCAACTTCCTCAGGTTATTTTTCTCGTTGTAAAACTGAGACATCGTAATGGCTGGCCTATACAGATGTCTGTTACATGTGTACCCGTTCATCATATTAAGTAGAGAGGCACAACCATATATGAAGTGATGCAATGCCTTCCATCTGAAGATCAATGTTGTGAGCAGCACATGAAGTACTTTATACAGTAAAACCTTGATAAATTAATTGTCTCTAAAATTAATAAATTCTTCCGGTCACCAGTTGGACCGTTGTAAGAAATGAAAAATTTGATAAAATAATAAGATAATTATTTATTTTTTGAAATCCTTTGTAAACATATGGTCCTATAACAATATCATAAATTAATAATTATAATAATTAGAGAATTATGACTCTAATGTTGTTTACTTATTCTTAAATTTTTATTCTTGCTGGAGCTCATCTCTAATATTTCTCATTGCATCAAAAACTTCTGGTGTTTTCTTCTCAAATCGCATCCAAAAATTGTGAAGAACTCTAGACACTATAATTGCTTCCTTACGTGTAACTGGTTCTAATGGTACCGTAGTATCGTCTTCAACATTATCATCACCAGTAAGCATAATAGCAACACTTTTTTGTTTAATTTAAAACTTCTGAACATGCAACGTTTTCACCTAGATAATCTAGTAAACTGTTGGCACCAATTATATTGCGATAGCCAAGATTAATAATCACATCATCACGTTCATGGACATCATCTTTACAAGTAGATCCATCCAAATTCCTTGATTCGACATCCTCTGACCGAATTTTGTAGTGTTAGAATAAAATTGCTATTGTCTCTTATCGAACATTATTTGCCCAAGATGGGACTGCAAAATTAATAGTATCTAAAACATTGATCTTACTTGGATCAGGTTGTCCCAACTCGTAGCCTTCTAAAATCTTACGGTAAAGTCTCCTACGATAGTGCATCTTAAAAGGTCTTATTATTTTAGCATCATAAGGCTGAATTTTTGATGTCATAAAAGGTGGTAGAAAGAACAACTCAACATTTTGTAACCCTTCATTTTTTTTGGATGCGCTCATAAATTATATACCACAAACAAAACTCTTATATAGTGCATCTTGTTATGAAACCAACAAATGCATTCTTCAAAAATCACACTTGTCATCCAAGCCCTTTTTCTTAAACGGTACTCACAATTTAGGCTACTCATGTTGAGATATTTAAAACAACGTGGCTAGAGAATGATCAGCTTGTAAGAATCATCCACATTACAACAGATAACAACTGTCAAGTTGTTTGGTAGCAAGAGAATGATCAGCTTGTAACCTATAAACAAAAACCGGTTTTATCCATATTAAAAACATCTTTTAGTGGAAACTTATCTATTTTCTCCCTTATAGCTTCCAGCTTCTTCTCCATGTCATGTATATCAACTGAACTGCTCTCTCTAAAACTACGAAAATATTTGATACCATGTCATAACTTATACTTTTCAAGCCAACCTTGATATAATTGATGCTCTGAATCTTGTCGAGGATTTATAAATTTCATTGTAACTTTTTCCTTCTCTAGTATTAGTTCTCAAGTCATATTCACATGAGTGTTGCAGAAACCACTCAAAAAAATTGTAGACTTTTTGATCTATCATCGTTGACTTTGAGATGAGACGCCATAGTTAACTCTCTGTGCTATCAAAGAAAAAGAAGAAAAGCATGTCTCTAAAGTTTAATAATACAAAACCTAAACTAAGGCTACAATGTTGATATGTAACACCCCTATTTGATGCACCAAAACAATAAGGAAATCAAAAGCAAAAAGTAAGTCTAATCAAATTAATAAATAGAAGAACCATATATTAAGAAAATTCTATAGAATATGAAATATATAAAAAAAACTTCTTATTTTTTAGTAGAAAAAATTCAGAAATTAGAAAATCGACAAATCTCTTCATAATTTAATACCTCTATAAAGTAAAAGAATTTTCCAGTCCCAACATTATTAATTTATAGAGGTTTTACTGTAGATGTTTTCTCTCATCCATATGATACTTTCCAGCTTTAATGTAGTTTGACGCAATGTCGGCTACAACTTGTACGACATTGGATTCTCCTACTTGCTCCACCATATAATCAAGCAACTTAAAAAATAATCTGGCATCTTTCCCAACCTCAGAAACATCCATAGACTTAAGGAAAGCAGAAACACGCATAGACTTAAGGAAAGCATAACCATTCAGCGAGTTAACCAAGAAGTGTCATGTCTTTCTTGGACACAAGATAATGCAACTCTAAGGGGGGGGGGGGGGGAGGATCTATGTAGTAATAGGGTGGGGCACGTGCCCCATGCTACTTATAAAAAAGTTCTAATAAACTAATATCCACTTTGTTCTCATAGCGTATATGGTAGTGACGTGACCCATGCATTATTTTAGGTGACGAGTTCGATTCACTTATTTTGAGTTTTTTTTTGGCAAAATATAGCCAGCTACACAAAGTATAACATAATACATGACTATACATCTAAACTAACATTTGATTTTTCCTATTTGTTTTCCACAACCAACATTTGTTATCTTAGTAATGTCTACCAACATGTTAATTATTTTTTTCCTACTGCTTACTTACATTTAAATTTTGAAAACATGGCAAAACTATTAAATGAGTATAGCGTAAATGCATAATATTGTTTTTTTTTTGTAATTTATCTAATATATATATATCAAAAATGGAAATTTAGAATAACTTTTTTTAAATATATATTATTTAAATTAATATTATTAAAACTGATAATTTCTTCCCATGTAAAAAAAATTTAAACCGGTTTAACAACTCATATGACTCAAATCAAAACGCATTCACTCACTTTCGGTTAATAAACCGGTTGAACCGGAGTAGGCAAAGCGTGATGAGAGGCGTGATGAAAGGCGTGATGAGAGACAATAATCATTCTCATCTGCAATAAAAGTCTTCAGACGTTTCAGAAACCAAACTCAAGATGCATCATTTTTAGAATCAACTATAGCAAAAGCTATAGGATAGATGTTAAAATTTCCATCTTGAGCATAGGCATCAAGCAAATTCCCTTTAAACTTTGATTTCAAATGTGCACAATATATATATATATATATATATTAATTTTCTCATCAAAGTATACCCTCTAAAAAATTCACCAAAAGCCAGAAATGCATACTTTATTAGCAGAATCAACTTTGAGAAAAGTTATAAAACTTGGATTCTTCAGTTGTACCATGTGGAACCTCTTCAGTAAAACTTCTTAACTATCACCAGGTAAACCCACTAGCAAATTTTTTAAACTCTATAAGTCTTTGAATATGTGGTCCCAACTCCATACTCATTTCTAAATATTTCCATGAGTTGTTTAGGTTTGAAAGTGTAAGTTTTCCTCCTTCAAAATGGTTACTTACAAAACTTCCTAATGTCTTTGCAGTTTCTTAACGATGACTAACATTTTTTAAGCAAGCACCACAAGGAGGAGGAGTTAAGTTTTGGGAGTTTAATTAGTTTTTTTTCAAACGAGACAAAAAGAAGAAGTTTCGACCCAAAAAAAATGATGTAAGTTTACATTTTATATTTAATTGGTTCAAATGATACAAACTAGTAGGAATAACATCATTTTAATGTAATTGATGTCAAACTAGTTAATTATAATTCCAGTTAATATAATTGATGCCAAGTCAAACATATTGGTATCATTTATAAATAATTAAATGCACAACCATCGTCATCTTATTTCCTGAAATCATCACAAAAAGCTTTAAAATACCTTATCTATTTTTTATTTGGACGTTTAATACATGCTCTTTTTTGGTTGGAAAAATAATACCTAAAATAATAAAAACGTGCAATTTAATACCTAAACTATTAAATATTGACATTTTCCTACCTACGATCTCTCAACAAAAAATATATTTCAACTTTACCCTTCTTCATTTATATTTATTATTAGTGCATAAATGACATAAAATTAATTACAATTTTATTGGTAGAAAAATATTTGCTAGGAATATTTCATTGTGTCATTAATTTATAGATTTAATTCAAAATATATATTTCATTTTGCATTTTTATCCAAAAAATATTAAGTGATTCAATGAAAGGTTTATTTTGAATTATATGTTTCATATCCAAAATATATATTTCATTTTTGTCCAAATATTTTTTTTAAAGAAATCTAATGAAAGATATATATTTTGAACTATATATTTTAGATCTAAAAATGAATATTGAAGTATGAAATATATATTTTTAATTAAAGATATAAAGAAATATTACAATGAAATAGTAAAGTAAAATATAGTATTTTATGCATTAATAATAAATAGAAGTGAATAACGGTAAAATTGGAATATATTTTTTGTTGAGAGATCGTAGGTAGAGAAATGACAATATTTAATATTTTAGGTATTAAATTGCACATTTTATTATTTTGAGTATTATTCTTCCAACCTAAAAAAAATCAGGTATTAAACGTCCAAATAAAAAATAGATGAGATATTTTTAAGCATATCGTTAGAAAACATGTCATATATTATCTCAGATACCAATAATAGCGGTTGAATAACGAATTTTGTTGCACTTGTAGAATATTCTGTCATTTAATACATACCTGAGTATTGAAAGCTCTAAACGTTAATTTTTTAAAGTATTAATCACTCAAAGTTCTTTTGTTCTTTATTTGTTGTGTCTTGTTGTTTGGTAACCCAACCACTTTGATAATAGTTAGGCGAACGATTTTTGCATTTTTTCCCACAACCAAAATTAATATCACGTAATCATTATATTCCTGCAAAATATTTTTCTACAAATCATCCTATTTGCATTGTGTTAGGTGGCAGAATATCTGTGTAAATTAATGTTGTATACTTGGCTACATATGTGATAGAGGGGATGTATGATGTTTTGTACCTATTAGTAGTAGAATAAGTCCTTGACCATTTCCTAATATCCGCTTGCCAAAGGTATTCATCAAAGTACCAGGTCACCAGCAGAGATTTCACTGAACAGAATATCAAAATCCAACTTTGTGTACGCTGTTGAAACTTCATAAACAACTTAAATAAGTGTAGACAAACCTTTGAAACGTGATTCATATTTTTTACTACAAATGGAAAGTACAAATCCCATGATGAGTAACTCGATAATTTATCAAAAGTGCATTAGCAATTTACGAGTAAAGCGATGTATGGAGATTTTCATTAATTTTAACGTGATTTTCTCGATTATATTAACTACTTTATATAATTACTTGTCTTTTATTTTGACTAGTAAATATTAGTATAAAAATATTAAAGGTAATCCGGTTGAACAACTCATATGACTCAAATCAAAACGCATTCACTCTGGTTAATAAACCGATTGAACCAGAGTAGGCGAAGCGTGATCAGAGACAAAAATCATTCTCACGCAATAAAATTATTTAGACGTTTCAGAAACCAAACCCAAGATGCATCATTTTTAGAATCAACTATAGCAAAAACTATAGGATATAAGTTAAAAATTTTCCATCTTGAGCATAGACAGCAAGCAAAGTCCCTTTAAACTTTGATTTCAAATGTGCACCATATATAGATATTAATTTTCTCATCAACTTATACCCTCTAATAGATTCACCAAAATCCATAAATGCATACTTAAACTTATTAGCATAATGAACTTTGAGAAAAATTATAAAAACTTGGATTCTTCAATTGTACCATGTGGAACCACTTCAGTAAAACTTCATAACTATCACCACGTAAACCCCTAGCAATTTTTTGAACTCTATAAATCTTTGAATATGTGGTCCCAACTCCATACCCATTTCTAAATATTTTCATGAGTTGTTTAGGTTTGAGTGGAAGTTTTCCTCTTTCAAAATGGTTACTTACAAAACTTCCTAATGTCTTTGCAGTTGCTTAAGGATGACTAACGAAAAAAAAAAAGTTTCGACCAAAAAGAAATGATGTAAGTTTACATTTTATATTTATTTGGTTCAAAAGATACAAACTAGTAGGAATAGTATCACTTAAATGTAATTGATGTCAAACTAGTTAATTTTAATTTCAGATAATATAATTGAAGCTAAGTCATACATATTGGTATCTTATAAATAAGTAATTAAAAAAATTTCACATAATTAAGTGCTACCATACACTCATATTTGTAGTTGTAGTTACCATTTTCATTCATTTTCTTCTGTTCCCTCACTAAATGCAAAAACATCGTCATCTTATTTCCTGAAATCATCATATAGTTAGACATATCGTTAGAAAACATGCCATATATTATCTTAGATACCATTAATAGCGGCTGGATAACGAATTTGGTTGCATTTATGGAATATTCTGTCATTTAACACATACTTGAGTATTGAAAGCTCTGAGCGTTGCTTTTTTTTAATTATTAATCACTCAAAGTTCTTTTGTTCTTTATTTGTTGTGTCTTGTTGTTTGGCAACCCAACTAGTCTGATAATAAATAGGCAAACGATTTTTGCATTTTTCCCACAACCAAAATTAATATCACCTATAATCATTATATTTCTGCAAAATCCGAGCAACGGTTTAAGAGTTATTGCTATTTTACTGAACGTATATACACCCACTCGGGCACTGATTTTGACAACAGATCAGAGACAAGCCAAACTTTAGGCCCGACTACCAGCCCGACCGTGTAGATTAGGATGATTTAGGAGTTGGGTTATGGTGTTAGGGCTAGATTGCTTAGGATCCTTACTTATTGGTAGATAATAAGGATAAATCAATCTTGATTATGTTGATTTAGAACTTAGGAGTTTTATGCCCGGAATGTGTTCGATGAAATTCTCAAACAAAAACTTTTTAAGTGCTTTTCATTTTTCACCTTTGGAAATTGTTGCATAGGATGATTAGTTTTATAATTCTTATTGATCATATGATCGCCTTTGGAAGAAGTTGATAACTGATTGATTAGTAAAGGGATAAATATCATGGAAATGTGTTATTCTTACTTAGTGTTCTATGGCCTAACGATCATTCTTTGTTCGAAGTTGTTTGAACCTCCATAACCATCTCTTTGTCATTCTAGTCAATTGCCTTAACCCGAGAATTCGTCTTTTAATTATTCTTTAGTAATTTACTATTTAATTACCGCTTGTTTGATTTCAAAACATGTTAATCTTTTGGTATTTACTTTCTTTTGTCCATCTTTGCATTATTTAGTTTGAATTGTATTGTTAGTCAAGTTTAGAAAACCGAAATCAAATATCTTATAATCTTAGATTAAGTAAATTTGTGTATTTTTGGTGTGTTAATTAATTGCTCCTTGAAGTTCGATAATTTAATTAATCAGGTAAAATGACTACATCAGTAATGTACAAATCTATCATGTATTTACATTAATATGACCCTTTTCCCAAAATTTTCAGGAGAGAATAATTTGTTTCTTTAGGTTTGAGAAGTAAAGCAAACACGATATAAGCCGTGTTCGTTACGTGATCACAACAAACACTTTCTGCGACTTAAAAAATAAATGTCCCCGGTCTTCAAATCCTTAAAATAAGTCGTCGATGTTGTTAAATGTAGTCTCAAGAATCATTTTAATTGTCGCTACTTTTTTGGTGATGAATAATCACACCAATATGATTTATTGGTTCAATTATTAATAAGGTGCTAGGATGAAGGACATTTGACAGAATATAAGTCAACCAAAACAACCACGTAAAACTATCTGAGTGGTATCGAATTCTCCTTGAATCATATTCAATAGTGATATGCACTTTGCCTGACTAGCTTCTTTGTTTCTAGCCTAAGAGGAAACCATGATATTTTTGTCTGCAAATTCAATAATGGTAGAAGAACAAAATCTGATTTAAGTTTCCGGGAAATGTAGGAGAAAGCAATTATTACAAGAGCAAAGCAATTCATAATTCATAGATAAGAAGAGACTTAGGGAAAACTAAAAAGAGAGCATCCCCCCCCCCCCCGCCCGTCTTTTGTTTTCAAGCTTAAAGAAGAAGCAATAGTAGCAGAAGATGAAACTGAGACGAGTTACTGTCTCGTTTACAAAGAATATCGCAGTTGGATCCTTGAAAGCAAAAGGGGGGATCTATGCTCCCCTTTTAGTTTTCCCTAAGTCTCTTCTTATCTTTGAATTATGAATGTCTTTGTTTTTGTAAGCCAGAAATGCATACTTAGAGAGTCAACTTTGAAAAAAGTTATAAAACATGGATTCTTCAGTTGTACCATGTGGAACCAATTCAGTAAAACTTCATAACTATAATCAGGTAAACCCCTAGCAATTTCTTGAACTCTATAAGTCTTAGAATATGTGGTCCCAACTCCATACCCATTTCTAAATATTTCCATGAGCTGTTTAGGTTTGAGTGGAAGTTTTCCTCCTTCAAAATGGTTACTTATAAAACTTCCTAATGTCTTTACAGTTGCTTAACAATGACTAACATTCTTTAAGCAAGCACCACAATGAGGAGGAGTTAAGTTTTGGGGTTTTTTTTTTTAAACGAGAAAAAGAAGAAATTTCAACCAAAATAAATGATGTAATTTTGCATTTTATATTTAACTAGATTGTAGCGCGGGGAAATGTTTTGTTTTAAATTTATTTAATAACGGAAATCAAAAGCTAGAATAGGGTTACGTGATTTTGTTAATTGTTTATCATGATTTTTAAAATTTTAAGGTTGTATCAGCTGCGATTGGTACGGCGGGGTGTTTATTCCGTTGTCGTTAAACAATCTTATTTGATCAAATTCATCTTACTTATACTATGATATTTAAATGTAATTTTTCTTATATTCTTTTTCCTTTTTATACAATTAATCATGTATATTAGTTTCTGTTGTAAAAACTGATTTATAATATATAATTTGAAATAAAATAATAATTACTATTTATTGGTCTTAATTTATTTTCTCTTAACGGGCCTTCCAACATAGTATTTAAATGGTGTGATAAAAGTAACAAAATTGAAATTATAGGGTACAATCTATGGAGCCCATATTTGAAATTGCTATTCAGCAGTACACATGGGGAATATTTCACGCAAAAGACAGACTAATCAACACACACACAGACAACTCTATTCATTTTTCTCATTTTGGTTTACCAACCCAAATCCTTTTCCGTTTCATAGTCTGTAACTGTTTATTTTAAGAAGTTGAAGAGGAATACGCCATATCAATTCTATTTTGTCTAGGTAATTTAATAACTGGTTGTCATTTAAAGGAATTCCATATACACTTTCAGTTGTGACTGTTAAATTGCAATTGGAAGGATGCGTTTTTAAGATTCAACTTTGATTTATATGATTCAACTATAGATAGCCGAAATGATTCAGATTTTGTAATGATACTTAAATTTCTATTCAATTGTTTCTTTGCCTTGTTTATTTGTCATTCTTTTAAAATTTTACTGTCATTTGGTATGATATTAGATTTGATATGATTGTAGCTGGGTTTGATTGTAAACTAAGAACTGTAGAATTTTAAGCAGAGTATTAATCATTTGTTTTGTAATTTAAACGTGATGCGGTTGGATGGTAAATGTTTATCATTTAATCATTTTTCTTATTTTGTTTCACCATCCAGGAATTTGAAGAACATAATACAATAACAAAGGTGTATGTGGTTTTCTTTGAAGATAAGTTTAAATTTTACAGTTCAATCAACATTGTTTAACAATATCGAAGTTGTTTGCTGATGATTTTGTTTTGTAAATAATGTGAAGTATGTTTTTATTGTAGGTGACCAAATGACTTGATATAGAGACATACATCAAAACACCTTGGATATTAGTTATGGAACATAGGATAATAGACCTCTCCAAAGCAACAAAACATGAGGTCAGTTTCATGAAGACTTTGTCTGTGTTACATAAGAATTGTAGTTTGTAAGTAAGTAAATATTACCAACATAGGGAAAATATTGTATTATTGGAGATATGATTTGAAGTTTGCTTAGGATAAATAAATTGCTTCTAACTTAAAATGTGGTGAACAAAATGTAAACTAAATGAAATAACTTGAAATCATAATTCTGGAAACTTTATTCCTTTTGAAAACCTCTTGCCAAATAACTTTATTATTCATGAAAACCTCTTGCCAAACATGCTTTCTTGTATGAATCATAGAGCACACCATTGTAAGACCTCAAGTCTTTCTCACAAGTTGGCCCCTTGAAACCTGAAAAGGAGTTTTAAGACTGGAGTTACAATCTAACTTACTTGAAATAGAGGAGATCCTTTGGATCTTGATTGATCTCAGTTTGGGCTTGAAGCATTTCTCCTTGGCTTTCCATGTAAAAAAATCTGGAATTTCTTCAAAAGTTAGTTCTCTGGCTTGAGGACTGTGTTTGTTAAGATCAAACCAACCCTTCAGTAGTGGATATTGAAATTCTTTCTCATTATGACCATTAGCCATAGCCATCTTGAAGATTATTTCTTAGTAAGTATTTTTGATGATTAACCGACACTTTTAGGTTTATAATTTTTGAGTCATAGTAATGCTTGTATTTATAGAAGAGATTATAATTAGGGTTAATATCACTTGAGCCATTGATTGTTGAGATTGTTCTCGGTAGTTAAATATTCAGAGCATGTAAATATATGGATTTGGAGCATAAATATACAATCTCTTTTAGTTTGGTAAGTTAATTAGGTCCAATTACAAATTAGTTTTATGATACCAGTAAATATATTAAATATATTACATTATATAAATCAGATATTTTTATTAATAATGGTGTTTATAATAGCTGCAAATACAAGCAAGAGTAATATAAAAAACATTATAGAATCCGTCGTAAATGTAAAATCACGACATTTTTTGTTAAACACATAAACTAAAAGATGACCAAATTAATAGTAAATAGAAAAGAAAGTATTGAGCCACATCCCTTCCTTCGACTGATTAGCTTCATGCTTCTGCATATTTTCTTAGAGTTTAAAATAATATTATAGATTGTTAACCACAACGAAGACTCTCTAATATCAGATGGTTTTATTAATATCTTTGGAATCAAAACTGAGTCACCACTTCTATCTCATGTGATCACCATAGCTTCTAAAACATGATCTGCCATTTGTGTAATTTGCAGCCTTGTTCCATTACACAAGCCACCTTTAGGGTCTAGATTTTGAAGCAACATAATTGGTGCGCCTATCTTTAGACGTAGACTGTGGTTGGGTAATCCCAAAACCTTGATGTTATTCAAGAAATCCGGTGTAAAAGCATGATTGTCTTGTGAGTCTAAATCAAGGGGATCTATGCTGTCAATACTTAGATAGATTTTCTCTTCCCCTGTTCACAGATAGGAACGACGCTAGTATAAGTAATCAACCACTTTAAATCTAATAACATTTTTTTTAGAATAATAATGAGAGAAGC
This sequence comes from Capsella rubella, assembly GCF_000375325.1. Classification (NCBI taxonomy): domain Eukaryota; kingdom Viridiplantae; phylum Streptophyta; class Magnoliopsida; order Brassicales; family Brassicaceae; genus Capsella; species Capsella rubella. Next base: position 3,170,286 of record NW_006238920.1, on the reverse strand, counting down.
GTAAGATGTCAAAAAATAATAATGAGTAAGAAGTATACACCTGATAATTTCTCCAGCATGTTTTGATTGATTGTATTAACATCTTCATTGGTTGGTGCTAAAATAGCTCTTTCTTGGAAAAAATTAGTATCATTCTTGTATTTTAGAAGTGTAATATCACCGTATACCTCCCTAGTTATAGCTTCAATAGGATCCGCAACATCTGTTATCAAGAACTCTTCAGGAATATCAATAAGAGCTTCCCATCATTTGGTTCTGAAATTTTACTGTCACCAATATCTCTAGCCTCTGTAGGACTCAGTGAGTTGTTCATTAGGCGCATATTCTTGGTCAATTTGAGTACTTTGCGGTGTTCCCAAAGATAAGAGACATTTAAAGATGACATAACAATTTCTGCTCTCCCTGCACCGTTAATAACTGGTAGGATCTGTCTAAAATCTCCACCAAAAACAACAACCTTACAACCAAATGACTTGTTTTCAAAATTTCCAAGACAATCATTCAAACTCCTATCCAATTTTTCAAAACAATATTTACTCATCATTGGTGCTTCATTTCATATTATAAGAGATGCTTCCTTGATCAAATTGGAAAGATTAGAATTAGGAGTTATTGTGCATGATGTACTATCATCTGTAACTATAGGGATTGCAAATCTAGAATGTGCAGTCCTACCACGAGGCAGCAACACAGAAGCTATACCACTAGATACAGTGTTTGGTACAATCATACCTCTATATCTAATTGCAGCAGATAAAGTCTTCCAAATAAGGTCTTGCATGTGCCACCAAATCCATATACAAAAAAAACTCCCCCTATGTCATTCAGTACCGCTTCCATTATCTCGTCCAAAACCCCTCTTTGTTCAACAGTTAGTATATGTATCCACTTATCATGTTTTGCTTATGTACATCACGGTCGTATCTCATCTTTTCGACAATCAAGCGATTAGAGTTGTCAATGCTTTATCTTGTTGGTTGTGGCATTTTCTCTATGTTTGCAAGTGTCCCACAATTCATCAACATTAGCTTCTCTATTTCAATAAGAGTATAATTTCTTCTATCAGCATCTGTCAATATTAGATCTGCATAGAATACCATCAAAATTAACATTCAATTCAAGGATTATTAAAATTTGTTATATGTGCGAAAATATAATATAGTATTTGCGGGGGACAGAATAATTACTTGGATTGTTATATTCATCCCTCTTCTTTTCTTGAATATCTTCAGATAAAAGTAACCATGTTAGTTCCCAAACATGTTCCAGCCGTGATAGTAAATCCGACAAAATCAAGTTTGCAAACAAATTTCTTAATTGGTCAGCAAAACACCATTGAGTAGCATCAACCAGACTGTCTATATAAATCTGATCATCGTCCAGAATATCCCGAGCATGACATGCTTCTTTATATGTACCGTAAACTACACCTTCATGTGTTTTGATGGCATCAAAAGAAGTAGGTCATTTGACCAAGTGGAGCAATATACGCATATAATACTCTGCTTCCATTCGTTGTGGGACATAATTAATCCTTCCTAGAGAAAAGCCTATTTGCCTCTTCTTAAACAGCTTATTTTTCCCATCCCAAATATAATGAGCATGTATTTGTGCGTATAAGTACTGTCTAGCTTCTTCGTCATGAGTATTCAAATATAGCCAAGCTATAAAGTGAGAATCTTCATTCTCTACATTCTCCAATACTTCATCTATGTTTGCATCTTTTTTAAAGTAACACGGTTTCTTACCTTCTACATGGAACGGAATTTTCGGAACCGGTGTTGATCTATATTGAATTGGGAACTTGAATATCATCCATATTGCTTCAGAAGCTGATACGTACATAATCACATTGATAGCATAAATCGTTTGGTAAGCAACAGAACCTTATAAGGCTTAAATATATAAACTCTGAGATATTTAAGTATCAGGTGTAGAATCTAAGTTAGTACGTAGTGGCTTGTAGGGTTGACATAGCAAACGAATGGAAATTTAAAACTTACCAACAACTGTTTTACCAAGTAGCTTTCCTTCAGTCAAATCATACATTAATGAATCAAGCTTGATTTTGAAGATCCGACATATAATGTCTGGTCTGTCACAAGCATTGAGACCTCGGGCTTTTACAAATCGACATATCTCTGGCCACTTAGGATTACATGTTAATGTAATAAATAGATCAGGAAATCCTTAATGTTTGCAAACTGCCATAGCATCGTAGTAGCTTTGAACCATATACCAAGGACCACCGGTGAAAGAAGATGGGATATAGATAGGAGACCCTTGTTGACTCAAATTGTTATCACCAGATTCTGCTACTTCTTTAACATCTCTATAACTTTGACATCTAAACTTTGACTGGTTTAACTTTATATACCTGAGCTTGTTTGTTTATATAGGAGAATAAGCATCAACTAAATACTGTTGAAAAAACCTCCTGCATAATAGTAGGGTATCAGACTCCGCTAATCTCTCATGTATGCGAAATGCAAACCACTGTCTCAAGCTAATACATTTTGTCTTTCTAGTTTGGATTTTGGTTGTGTATCATTTTTGAATTCTTGGTCAGAAACCATCTTCACCATATATAAGGATGAAAGGATACTACAATGACAAATAAGCAGGATGAATTTCACTAATTCTCTGTAAGCTTCCAGTTGTGCGCTCTTGAATTATGATATCACTTTCAGGCATGGATTTTACAAAATCTCTTGGAATTAATGCAGCAATCTCACCAGCTGTAGGATTAGTGTAATTTCTGCCATCCAAACCAACACGATCATTAACAATCCTCATGTGAAAAGTTTCATCTCCACAAGTCTGAAATCTATCTCTAGCTGCTCTGAAATGTTGACGTAGGGATTAGCATCATCTAACAACTTGATTAAGGGACCAATGATTTCCGGCACCAGCTTTTGTTTGGTTGATGTTGTGAACGTGTTGTTACCCTTGCTGAAATAAACATAAACTGAAGTAAAAAACTATTTCATTACTAATGGCTACGTTAAGTATATTGATTCCATAAGAAAAATAACTAACCTCAACACCGTGATCATGTTGGCTATTTCATTTTCTGTATAACCAATGTAAAGCTGTGTAAATTTTGCATTTTCTTTCTCTTTAGGTTTCAAGATACCAATTAAATGGAAATTGTTTCCTTGTAACTAAAAAATATTTGGACATTTCCCTTTGAAAACTGATCTTTCAACTCTCCCTCCCAGAGAAGTCATTGCAAAAACCATACAATAACCTCGAAGATTATCTTGGAAATGCCTACTCATTCAATCAGTACCAGTAAGCATTTTCCTTAAATATTCTGGTGCTTTTTTAAAGAGGGCAGTTGAATGGTCCCTTGCAAACAACACAATGAGAAATGGGGATTTCTTGTGTTCGTCCTCTTGTTCAGCCTCTCATCATACCACATGATAGCACCATAATCATATTCTGTAAAAGAAACAATACCATTTTAACAAAAATATATTATTACTGACTTTTAATTTGCAATATGTTGTAAAAGTAATACCTGCAACAATGTTCTTTCTTTGATTTTTCTTTGTTTTTGGATAATTGCGCTCCTAATTCTTTTACTTATGTCCTCAGCAGAACAACCATTGGAGAATTTTCTATCTCTGTTCTAGTCACCTTTGAGCGTCTACCTAATTTTGAAGGTGTGAGTACGTGACCAACACAACGTACTCGTCCTGGACGCTCTGTACCAAACACCCTAGCATATTCATCATCTAGACTTGCTGTAACATTAGTGGTGACTTGCAGATTTTGAATCAAATGCGTTGTAAGTGCTTCCTAAAAATGTTATATAGATCAAACATAATTAACTAAAGTGATAAACACTCAATATTGATTACTAAAAAGACTAACCGCATGTGTCTTCGCCTCCTCACTTACAAAGCTTCCATCGGGTTTTGTAGGAAACTCTGCTCGATTTGGTGTTTTTCCACTCTTGTTTTTCTTCATTAAGGATAAATGCATAAACAATATACAATATTAGTATAAGAAAATAGTGTTATATCATAACTAAATTACTCATAATCTCATTTCTTCTCCTTGGAAAGTTCTTCCTTCTACATAAGTGAGACATGGTATTGTTCTTCTGGTTTTTTGTATTCCGCTCTTGCATTTTCTGAAAGCTCACGTATTAAACTAAGAATATTTGCATTGTATTGAAAGACATCTAACTACATTTAAATAATAACGAATAAGCTATACCTTCCACTTTTCACTAAACCTCATCTGGACAAATTGACCCTAGTGAAGTTCAGGAATATTAATCGGTCGATTCTGCAAAGTTTCATTCAAAGTATTTTTTGAAGTCTTTCCAAAGACGACGGTTGACATCCTTGCATCTGCCTCCTACTGCACCCATCACATATTCTTTTCTAATTAAAGGATCATCAAACCTAACTTGGACTACAACAACAAAACATAAAACTTATCTTCAAACCAATTTATTTTCTTACAGTGATGAATATAAACTAGATTTTACATGAACTACGTCCCATGCCGAATCTTTTATATAAGAACTAACACACCTCCAATCGATGTAGTTAATGGGTATCAAATGTGCATCATGACCTAACTGACCTAACCATGATCCCAGTAAGCCTCCAGTATCTCCTATTGGTTGACCGCAATCTTCGTCGAAATAGACTATCACTTTACTCTCTTGTAATTTCCAGATATCTTTAGATGACAACATTTTTTCTTCTATGTTTCCATCAGTATCTTGTTGATATGAAAACATCAACTTTAATTAAACATCAACACAATTAAACAACAACATAAGTAAACAGCTTATTCAAAGACTTAAATTAGATAGGAATCGGAAACATATGATCCTATCATCAAACAACAACACACGTTCGTAACAACAACAACAACAGTTACATACGTTTCAAAAAAAAAAACAGCAACAAATGTATACGTTTCCAAAAAAAAAACAGCAACATATGTATATGTTTCTTATCATCACCACCATCATGTTTAAATAAGTGAAACAACAACGTACGTAACGTATGTAACGTACGTTCATCACAAATACAAATAAGTTTTGAGAACAATTTTAAGAACAGTTTAATAAAAAAAAAGTTTGTCAATAGTCTAATTCAAAATAATTACCTATGATCTGTATTTTCCATTTGAATCTTTTACATTCTAAAGCAAGTGGGAGGGGATTGTTGTAATCTATTTCCAACTGTGGTAAATTTACAGATGGTTGTGTCATCTTTGAATCCATAAAATCCATGATCAATCTTAGACTAAGAAAAACAAAACTAGTTAGCAATACATGATATGAAAGTTTCAAAGATTCACAAAAGTAAATCTAAATGTTAAGACTAGTTCACGTTACCTTGTATATGAGATTGCTCTCTAGCAGTTTTGCCTTAAAAAACTTTGTTTAGGAAGCGATTTTCTTGAAAACCCTAAAACTAATAAATTATTTATGATTAATAGATATAAAAATAAATATTTGGCGCTGGAGACAAAAATTTAAGCGGGATCTGATTTTTTTTAATAGTTATTTCACTAAATATTTATATTATTAAGAGGTATTATCTATAAAAAAACTAAATACTCGTTCATGCCCACTAAGAAAGAATAGCAGAAAAAAAATTTATGTCAAATAAATTAATCTCGTTTATGTTGAATAAATCATTCTATATTTAAAGAAATATTAAGTTTGTTTAATAAAATAAAACCATTTGATTAAAATTTACAAAATGAACTATATATCGACATATATTATTTTTCTGAAGGATATATCTCTCTCTCAATCTTCAGCTATCTCCCGACTGATCGCCTGTAAAGTGCCACCTATGAGATGGATGAAATTGAATACGGATGGAGCATCTCGACATAACCCGAGACTAGCTACTGTTGGAGGAGTACTTAGAGATGGGAATTCGTACTATGGTTTTGCTCTGAATATTGGGATATGTTCAGCTCCTTTAGCAGCATTAGTGATACAAGACTCTGTGGTGAGCTTGTATTAGGATAGAGATGATGGCTTCACAAGATGGCGGTCGCTTCTCTCTTGTGAAGGAAAGATGGTCGTTAATGTAGATCTGACACGATGGCGGTCGCTTCTCTCGTGTGGGATCAATTGTAGGGGAAGTGATAGCGGATTGAAGTACACCACAGAGATGTGATTGGTCTCTGATACAGTACACGAACTCAGCCTTGTGGAATCACACACACAAGACAAAGAACAAGCTTTTCTCTCAAGAAAACTTAAGGAGAAAAAGGAAGAAAATTTGGTTTCTTTATTGATAATAGGGTAATTTCAAATGAACAAGCTAATGAGCTTATATAGGCTCAGCTACACGTGCTAATAATGTCGGAAAGAGGTCGTCGAATGGTAGTCGAAAATAGTCAAACAATGTAGTCGGAAAGTTGTCGGAAATGGTCGGAAAGTTCTGACTAATTTCCGACTGCATCTTCAAATTTGTCGGAAATTAGTCGGAAATGTGTAATATATCTTTTTTAAAAACAAAAATAAAATATATATATATATATATATATATATATTTTTAAACTATTTAATAAATTTATTTGATAATTAAACATTAACTAAATTAAAATATAAAATTTAACAAACTTATTAAAAACTTCGAACAAAAATCATGATCTACCAAAATCGAAATCAAAGTTATCTAATTCACTCTGCCCAGTTGGATTTTGGGAATTTGGACCTGGAGGAGGAACGGCGTCTAGAAATTGTCTGGCCATCAACTGAGACCAAAAACGCATTTGCTTCATTTCAGCTTTTAATGCAGCTATTTTGGCATTTGCTGCGGTCATTTCCTCACGTGTTGCTTGTGAAGCTAAGCTTGATCCTGCTCCAACATCGTCAAAAGGTATTGATCCAACGCCAAATCTACGTCCCTTTTTAATCTCTATTTGCTACAAAAAAATATGAATCATTACTAATTAAGCATTATAATTTTATAATATGTTAATAGAATGTATATAATTTACCGAGCGAAATATTTCATCTTTCCCCGCCACGGTAAATTGGTAGTCTGGAGGAGTATCTTCAAGTTGAGATATTTGGGTGATATTCTCCTCCTGTGCAGCTATACATCTTTGAGCAATTGCTTCCGCCTTTTTATTCACAAACGTTCCATCCGATTTGCGACGATGTGACTCTTCCATGAAATTCACCATATCGGGGAGAAGTCCCGTCTCCGCATCACGCTTAAAAAAGAATAATATTAATTTATGAAACATAACAAAAATTTAATTTAATTTAAAACTTAAAGAATATACCATATTTTATCTTTTACGAACATATGGTACAGCTCCGCAAGTGTGTTTTGCCATACCATAACCTCCGCGGTCGCTCTTTCGGTTGTTAGAGTTGGTTACGCCACGCTCTTTATTTTTTTTTTCTTTTTCCCAATACTCGATCAACCCATTCCAAACTGCTATTCGCATAAATTTTGGTTTGTCTTTCCCTTTTCGCCACTTTTTTCCACTCATAAGTGTTGTCTTTAATACGTTTAGCAAAAATCTCATCAAATATTTCTCGCACTTCGTTATTAACCTCGTACGCCCAATAATATATTTGCTACAACATTTAAATAATTTATAAATTTAAATAAAATTTATTAATTTGTAAGTTAAATTATTATTCTAAAATTATTAATTTATTAATTTAAATTAAAATAATTTATTAGTAACATACCGAAAACGCTTTGTACCCCCGATCCTTTGTTTCTCCCGAGGCAGAAGAAAAATTAGGAGCGGGTTCCAGAAAATCACTCTCCATAATATGTTTTACGGACTTTGTCAAGCCAAGAGGGTAAGAGTACCTTATACAAAAAATTATAATTTTTATGTTAATATCACTACATCATCATAAATTTCATATCAATTTCTAATAATCGATTAAACTATAAGAAAACATAATTCATAACTTATAAATAAATAAATAAACATAATTCATAATTTGATGAAATTAATAAATTGTAATAACTTAATTGAAATAAATTAATAGTTACAAATAAATATTTATAACTAAATATTATTAAATAAATTGTAATAAATTAATATTTATAAATAAATTGTTATAATTAAATATTTATAAATAAATTGTAATAAATAAAATTTAATGATGAAATTATCAGTATGATTTATCTATTCGATCAGGATCTAATATCTTCAAATGAATCCGTTCCGGAGCTCGCAAGAGTTGTTCCAATGTCATGGTTTCTAGAGGATGTTGTTGTTCAGCTTTCATGGGCATTCCCGTCTGGGCCAGTCTCAGGTACGATAGTATCCATGTTATCATCTATAATAGGTTGACTTGGCGGCTGGGTTTCTGAACGACTTCCACCACCATACATGTTGGTCCTTTCCAAGTTTTGACAGTAATTCATGTATCCGTTCCATGTTCCATCAGCCATTATCTGAAATTGACATATAAATCATTAGTATCTTTGTATATGTGAAAAGATTGAAAGAAAAGCAAAAATAATATGAATACAACCTCTTAAATTCTTCAATTTTGTGGGACTTCCGAGGAATTTTTGAGAGAGAGGAGTGAAAATTTGAGAAGGAAGAGTGAAAATGAGATTGTGGTGTGAGGATGATGAAAATCCAGCCGCCAAGTCAATCCGCCGAGTGACATTTATATAGTCAAATTTCCGACCACATTTTCATCAGAATTTTGTCGGAACAGAGCGGTAATTAATGCTCAATTTCCGACGAATTCTTGTCAACATGCATGCATTCGTCGGATTTTTGTCGGAAAGGAGCGATAATTAATGCTCAATTTTCGGCGAATTCTCGACAACCAGAGAGCTTTCGTCGGAAATGGTGGTTGGTAATAAATATATATCTACCGCGTTCCAATGAGTTTACTATTTTCGACAACATTCCGAGCACAATTCGTCAGAAATTCGTTGGCTAAATTATTCCGACGGTTTTCCAATTACTATTCGTCGGAACTTCGTCAGAAAAGTCGGAAACCCGTCAAAAAGTATTTCGTCGGAACACTTATTTTGTCGAAAATTTGTCTGAGAGTTTCCGTCGGAAATTTGTCGGAGTGTTTCCGTCGGAAATTCGTCGGATTATATTTATATTGTTCGAAATATAAATCAGTTTAGTAACATGTCCCTAATCCATTTAGTAACATGTCCCTAAAACATAATACAATGAATAAACATATATATCAAACCAAACATAGCATATTGTACAAACACTAAGAGTTTTTGACATATATTCGGAATCAGATGAGTACTCTGAACTACCTGAGTCAGTTGACCCTTCAAATTTGTCGCTTTCTTCTTCGTCATCATCATATACCTCTTCAACATCAACATTATTGATATCAATTAGTGGAACCAGATCAGAAGATTGTTCGATTTGAGTAATGACATTTATTACATTCTGTTGCATTGCTTCTGTCTCTTCAAAGCCATCAACTCGACTCGTCTTTGACTTACTCGAGGATATGGTAAGTAACAAACCTGTGATGCCTGCGACGCTAGTATATACGGATCATACTTGCATAATCTCTTTGAGGAGTTTATTTCAGGTACACCAAATTTAGTCATACGAACACCGCTACCAAATGTCGGATCGTACCATTTGCACTTGAAGAGTATACATTTCAAATTAATGATACCCGGATACTCAACCTCCAAAATGTCTATGATTTCTCCATAGTATTCACCCGTCTCTGTACGAACTAGTACTCCGTAGTTAACTGTTTTCATGTATCCCATGGTTGGTTATTTTCTAAATACATATCCACGTGTGCAATACATTGGTGATGCCATTGCTCTTGACAAAAGTCCTCCTACCAATTCTTCAAACCAAGTAGGATATTGTTCATTACTACTAGCAGTTGACATGACCTACATACAATCAATTAATGTATAAAAGCCAATTAATATCACATACGTCCACTTCTCAAGTATCGAGTAACTTACATAATATTTTAACCATTTCGCATATTGTCCTCAATTGCGGAATCAGTGATGTCTGCATAAGCTCCTTTTGCTTGTTCGATAAAATAACTACACACATTACATAGATGGTTCGTTACTATCAATGAGTGCAAAAATAAAAATAAAAAGTAAAAGTTAAATTATAAATTCTTACTTTTCGAACGGTATGACATGGTCACAGTTGCGGAGAATATATCTATGAATGTAATCAAACTCTTTATCAGTTAACCATACTTCTCTTTGCTTTCCACTTAGTCTCCCTTTTTGTGCAAAAATATATGGGACTGAAGTATGGTAAGTTCGTTTGACCCCCCCATCATCGTATCTTCCAGCTTTTCTTGATTTTGTTTGGACAGTTGGTGCAAAATAATAGGAAGAGAAGTGTGATGTCTCCTCGTTGATACTCTGTGTAACAATTGAACTCTCAACCTTGCTTAAAATTTTTACTTTCTTCTTCAAATGAAACATGAATCGTTCGAAGGTATACATCCATCTATATTGGACCGGTCCCCTTAGTTCAGCTTCACGAGGTAGATGTATGGGCAAGTGTTCCATCACATCAAAGAAGGCAGGCGGAAATATTTTCTCAAGATTGCAAATGATGATTGGCACATTTTCTTTAAGTGTCTGTAACCCAACAGAATTAGGGGATCTCGAACACAAATCCCTAAAAAATGAGCTAATACCAGGATTCCAAAATTTTGTCAATCAACCAATGCAGTTTCATATTGTTAAAGGTAAAAAATAATATCATATACCTGCAACTGCTTCATGGAGTTTAATTGGTAAAAGATGCGCAAAAGCAAATGGTAGTAATCGTTGCATGAAGACATGACAGTCATGACTTTTCATGCCGACTAATCTTCCACTGTGATCATCAACACAATATGTGAGGTTTGTAGAGTATCCATCTGGGAATTTTACAGAATCGATGATCCACTGAAAATCACTGATTGTCCACATAAGCGCAGCACGCATCATATAATTAGATTTTGTTGAGAAGTCATAAACACTTACGCCTTTGTGACATAACATTTGTAACTCTGCGATCAGCGGTTGTAAGAAGACATCGAGTGAACGGCGATGATGGTTAGGACCAGGAACAAGAATGGTAAGGAAAAAAATTCATGCTTCATGCAAATAGATGATGGAAGATTGTGAGGAGTGACAATTACCGGCCAAAAAAAATATTTACAACCAGACATTCCAAAAGGATTAAATCCATCAGTGAATAACCCCAAATATACATTCCGAAAAATATATGTTCCTCGGTAATTAGTTGGAAATTAGTCAAAAATTTGTCGAGATTTTGTCGACCATATATTTCATCGGAAACGGTCGTCGGAAATGCCTATGTTTTCTTGTATTGCGATCTCTCTCAATCTCAGCTATCTCACGTGATTCTTCACTCTCAAGGTACTTCATCCTAAATAATTATTTTATATGCCTCTAGTTTTTTGTGATCTTGGTCTATTCTTTCCTATAATATGTAAATTTTAAGAAAATTATCCATAATTATGTAAATTATTTTGATATCGGTATATTTTTTTATGTATATAGTAAAATGGAAGAAGAGAAAATTCAGTTAAAGAATATACAAAAAGCCGAAGAATTACCAGTTGTTAAAGTCTTGGAGCAAAAGAAAATAATTCAACATTGATTTGATTTGAACAAAACGTATTTTTATGAAGATGGAGAAGAATTACACTCAGAAAATGGAGTTGTTCAGGAAATGGAGAAAGCAAAAAAAGTTCAACATAGATTTGATTTGAACGAAACATATCTTAAATGAAGAAGAGTTTCAGTCCAGAGATGGAGTTGTTCAAGAAATGGAGAAAGCAAAAAAAAATTCAACATGAAGACGAAGTCGTAAGAGATATGCTTAGAATTTATATGCCATATTATTTTAAATGAAGAATAACACACTTGAGATATAAGAGGATTTATACGTCATGCCTCTCATCGCTTTCTTGGTAAACAATTGAAATCTTGTAGGAGTATCTTTGTAGAATAATGTCTCTCGTGACTGTGTCCTTGTTAGTTCGTTGTTGTTTCAGTCAATAAGGTGAAGTTTTTGGAACTAAGCCACATTTCAATTATTCTAGATGTTCTTCTGTTTTGTCTCTGCTTTAGTTGGTTCTAAAGCTATATAAAGCCAATCGATTTCGTCAAAATATGCAAAAACAATTTCTAAAATACCTGCAATTTCTCAAAAAATGTGTTTGGTTTGCATCATTAGAATTCTCATTGGAGATTCGAAAATGAATGCTGCAAGTGCGTTGGTTCTACCTCATGCATGTGTTTTCCAGGGATAACCATAGAGATGATCATTGATGTATGTTTCATTGCCATCCAAGGTGGCAAATTATAAGGAAATAATATCACTGACCATATGATATAACTACTGCTCATTGTACCAAATGGATTAAAACCGTCAGTCACCAAGTGTAGTCTGACATTTCTTGGATCAGATGCGAATTCAGGATATTTTTGATCAAATGCTTTCCAAGCCTCTCCGTCTCTAGGATGTCGAAGCTTGTCGCCATTGTTACTACCAGTTGTATGCCATCTCATGTGGGTAGCAGTTTTGATGACATGAATAAGCGTTGCAGTCTCGTCTTTAGAGGAAAATAACGCAAAACTTCTACAGGAGTTTTGTTTTTTCTGTTCTTTGACCCAGATACCGTACTCTCTCCATCAATATTTTTTTCCAACGAGAAGCTTTACGAACATTACAAGTCTCCCTTTATGCATCTGCCTCCCAAAATAACATGCAATCATTTGGACATGCATGAATTGACTCTTAAATCAAACCTAATTTACGAATAACTTTCTTCATGTCATTAAATGATTTTGGCAGCTTGGCATGTGTAAATGCTTCTTTCAGCAAATCAAGCACCATAGATATTTCCTTATCACTTATCCCACACATGCATTTGATATGGTACAATTTCAATGTAAATGACAGCTTCGTAAATTTTGAGCATCCATCACAAAACTTTTCAGTAAAATCAGCAAGCAACTCATCAAAACCTTCTCCTTTTCCAAAATTTTCACTTGAAGTTGACAGACTATCTGTGTCCATAGGTTGCTCACACGATCCAGATGCATTTCCGCCATACATATTAGTATCAATACCAGGAAAAAGATCATCCAAGAGATTCAAAGTTGAATCCAATTCAACTTGAGCAAAATTATCAGTAGGTACTCTTACACTTTGTGTAACATATATTTTCTCTCCATGTAGAACCCAAGTTGTGTAAGAACTCAAAAAGCCAAAGCACATCAAATCACCTTCAATATCTTCTCTTAAGTTAAATTTGGATAGAGAACAACGATTACATGGACATTTCATCGCAGTTGCATTTGATTTACTAAATGAAAAATCCAAGAAGTTTTTGACCATGATATGTAATCTAGAGATAAACGTGGTTTTTTTTATCCCCATCGCAACCTGAAAACCAGAAATTCAAAAAAAAAGATTAAATCGTATACTATAATTTGATAATCATAAGAGGTAAAGGAATAAAAAGTCAAATCGATCCTATCATCAAACAGCAACACACGTTCGTATCATCACAATCCAGCTTTGTGTACGCTTTTGAAGCTTCATAAACAACTTAAATAAGTGTAGAAGAACTTTTGAAACGTGATTCCAATTTTTTTTGCAAATGGAAAGTACAAATCCCATGATGAGTAACTCGATAATTTATCAAAAGTGCATTAGCAATTTACGAGTAAAGCAATGTATGGAAATTTTTATTAATTTTAACGTGATTTGCTTGATTATATTAACTAATTTATATATTTACTTGTCTTTTAGTTTGACTAGTAAATATTAGTATAAAGAGATCAGCAACTGTTACAAAGAAATTGAAGTATGAATTTCAAACCGGTTTAAAACTCATATGACTCAAATCAAAACACATTCACTCACTTTCAATTAATAAACCGGTTGAATCGGAGTAGGCGAAGCATGATCAGAGACAAAAATCATTCGCATCTGCAATAAAATTCTTCAGACATTTCAGAAACCAAACCCAAGATGCATCATTTTTAGAATCAACTATAGGATATAAGTTAAAATTTCCATCTTGAGTAGAGGGAGCAAGCAAAGTCCCTTTCAACTTTGATTTCAAATGTGCACCATATATATGTATATTACTTTTCTCATCAACTTATACCCTCTAATAGATTCACCAAAAGCCAGAAATGCATACTTAGAGAGTCAACTTTGAGAAAAGTTATAAAACCTGAATTCTTCAGTTGTACCATGTGGAACCACTTCAGTAAAAATTCATAACTATAATCAGGTAAACCCCTAGCAATTTCTTGAACTCTATAAGTCTTAGAATATGTGGTAACTCCATACCCATTTCTAAATATTTCCATGAGTTGTTTAGGTTTGAGTGGAAGTTTTCCTCTTTCAAAATGGTTACTTAAAAAACTTCCTAATGTCTTTGCAGTTGCTTAAGGATGACTAACGAGAAAAAAAAAAGTTTCGACCAAAACAAATGATGTAAGTTTACATTTTATATTTATTTGGTTCAAAAGATACAAACTAGTAGGAATAGTATCACTTAAATGTAATTGATGTCAAACTAGTTAATTTTAATTTCAGTTAATATAATTGATGCCAAGTCATACATATTGGTATCTTATAAATAAGTAATTAAAAAAAATATCACATAATTAAGTGCTACAATACACTCATTTTTGTAGTTGTAGTTACCATTTTCATTCATTTTCTACTGTTCCCTCACAAAATGCAAAAACATCGTCATCTTATTTCCTGAAATCATAGTTAAACATATCGTTAGAAAACATGCCATATATTATCTCAGTTACCATTAATAGCGGCTGGATAACGAATTTGGTTGCATTTATGGAATATTCTGTCATTTAACACATACTTGAGTATTGAAACCTCTGAGCGTTGCTTTTTTTAATTATTAATCACTCAAAGTTCTTTTGTTCTTTATATGTTGTGTCTTGTTGTTTGGCAACCCAACTACTCTGATAATAAATAGGCAAACAATTTTTGCATTTTTCCCACAACGAAAATTAATATCACGTATAATCATTATATTTCTGCAAAATCTGAGCAACGGTTCAAGAGTTATTGCTGTTTTACTGAACGTATATACACCTAGTCGAACACCCAGTCGGGCACAAATTTTGACAACAGATCCGAGACAAGCCAAACCTTAGGCCCGACAATCTTGATTATGTTGACAACCTTAGAAACCTTAGACAAGACAATCTTGATTATGTTGATTTAGAACTTAGGAATTTTATGCCCGGAAGGTCTTCGATGAAATTCTCGAACAAAAACTTTTAAGTGCTTTTCATTTTTCACCTTTGGAAATTGTTGCATAGGGTGATTAGTTTTATAATGCTTATTGATCATATGATTGCCTTTGGAAGAAGTTGATAATTTATTGATTAGTAAAGGGATTAATATCATGGAAATGTGTTATTCTTACTTAATGTTCTATGGTCTAACGATCATTCTTTGTTCGAAGTTGTTTGAACCTCCATAACCCATCTCTTTGTCATTCTAGTCAATTGCCTTAACCCGAGAATTCGTCTTTTAATTATTCTTTAGTAATTTACTATTTATCGCTTGTTTGATTTCAAAATATGTTAATCTTTTGGTATTTAATTTCTTTTGTCCATCTTTGCATTATTTAGTTTGAATTGTATTGTTAGCCAAGTTTAGAAAACCAAAATAAAATATCTTATTAATCTTAGATTAAGTAAAGTTTTGTATTTTTGCTGTGTTAATTAATTGCTCCTTGAGGTTCGATAATTTAATTAATCAGGTAAAATAAATACATCAGTAATATACAAATATATCATGTATTTACATTAATATGACCATTTTCCCCAAGTTTTCAGGAGAGAATAATTTGTTTCTTTAGGTTTTAGAAAAAAAGTAAATAAAATATAAGCCGTGTTCGTTACGTGATCACAACAAACACTTTCTGCGAGTTTAAAAATAAATGTCTCCGGTCTTCAAATCCTTAAAATAAGCCGTCGATGATGAATGATCACACCAATATGATTTATTGGTTCAATTATTAATAAGGTACTAGGATGAATGACATTTAACATAATATAAGTCAACCAAAACAGCCACGTAAAACTATATGAGTGGTATCGACTTCTCCTTGAATCATATTCAATAGTAATATGCACTTTGCTTTCAAGCTCAAAGAAGAAGCAATAGTAGCAGAAGATGAAGCTGAGACGAGTTACTGTCTCGTCTACAAAGAATATCGCGGTTGGATCCTTTGTCTCATCATTGTCCACCTTTAATCGGGACACTGTATGATTGTCCACCTTATGATGTCCACTTTGTCTTTTTATTTTGGCTGTAATCTACACCTTCACCAACGTTCACATACACACTATGATCAAAACACCATTACCAGTACACATAACTCTAACATGTGTATCATCACTTTCCCCATAATTTGCATTCTTCATTACCTCAGTCTCAACATCCCTTTCACTTTTTGTATTCATGACTTCAGCAGCATTTGAACCCCCGTAAGTCTCATCCAAAAAACTGGCCCATAATTCTTGGTCATATCCACTTGGCCTAACGTCATCAACTCTGGCTCGTCCACTTCATCCAACCCAAACAATTCTTCAACTCTGTCTTATGATTCTTTCGGTTTATCTTTCGTTATGTCACGTTTAATGCTCGCTTCAATCTCTTCTAGCTCAGCCATAAATCCCTCATCTCTCGCAAATCACTATTGTGAAATCATCCATCTGTTACTGTCCATTTAAACACATTTCAAATAATCTTTCACGAATCATATGGGTTAAGGTTAAGAGAATCGGAAGATGCATGTAAATTTCCATCATCCAGGTTCAGGCCTTCCGGTTTCGTGTTTCTCTGTCACTCAATCTAATACCATAAACCTTCAAACTCGGACTCATACTTACTACGCTTTCATAAAACAATTCAAAAAAACAGTCCTAACGTAACCTAGGAAGCGAAAAACTCAGTCCTAACGTAACTTAAAGTTGAAACTAATAAACAAACTCGTCCGGTTGATAAGACTTACTTTATTCGGTTAGTTTTGTCCCTTTTTGCCAAAATATGTAGAGAAACACGGCTCTCATATATTGTTACTCTTCTCACATATCTTTTTAGAAAAGTGACCTTTCTGTTAATACACTCTTATATATATTGCGTTAAAAAGTTGGGGTAGAGAGAGTAAGACTAGCATTATAAGGAAGAAGAAGAAAAACTGGTAGGGGGGAGAGAGAGAGAGAGAGAGAGAGAGAGAGAGAGAGAGAGAGAGAGAGAGAAGGGTTTCTGCAATTAGGTTAAATTATTAAAGGTAGAATTGTCTTTGTGCACAACAAAAATATATTTTTGAAAATCTTTTCCTACGTGGTATTTTTTTAAAGGTGCTCCCTAAAAAATCATTTTTTAAAATTGTCCATTTCTTCAACTATATTATTATTTAGTTAAATATATTCAACCAATCATTAATAAGAAATCTTATATAAATGGTCAAAACTCAAAAGTTATTAAATACATTAATATATTAATATATAAGTATATGCTTATATATAATTAAATAATGTAAAATTGTGAGAACCCGTTTTGCGGAGTGGTTTAAATTAATTAATTTGGCCACCTATGTCACCAATTGTAACACCCGTGTTCAAAAATAGGGGTGTCGATCAAAACCAACATTTTTCGGTTCATACCGGTTCAATTTAATTGCTGAATTAATTTGGCTGGTTTGGGGTTAACCTAGGATCGAGGTTTTAAAGGAAAAACTCGACATCAGTGCTTGTTCAGCCGCTTTTTTACTTCAAGAGAGAGAAAGAAAAGGGGTTCAAAGTTCCTTGATTTTTTGTGGGTTTTTGGAGAGATTTTGGGTTGTTCTTGAGAGTTGAGGCCAAGGAAAGGTAGATCTTGAGGTTGCGGTGTTAGGAGTGCTATGTGCTGTCTTAGATCAGCTGTTTTTTGTCACTGTTCATCTATTGCAAAAGGTGAGTGCGTGACCATGGTTTATCTGAGCATGTTAAACCTTACTTATGTGTATTTGATTGATTTGGATGGCTGGAAATTGTTTTGTGTGGCTTGTTTGTGTGTTTTGGTTGCTGTGTTTGCATGATTGAGTGTTAGGATTCATGGGTGGAGCTTTGGAGGTGGTAAAATCATTCTCTAGAGAGTTGAGAGGCGATTTATGGGTTTCTGCGGAGTCGGTATTGCTCGACACCAATTTCTGGACAGCTTTTTCTGAACAACAATTTATGTACAGCGAGTTGTTAGTGTCTTTTTATGCCTAGTTTGTGTTGATTGGTTAATCTTATGCATGTTGGTTTGGTTTAATATGCTTGTGCGTATAACCCAGTATATGGGAGGATCGCTTCACTGAGTATTTGTGATAATACTCACGCATCTCATTGCGTTTGTGGTGCAGGTAAAGATAAAGTGTGACTGTAGAATCTAGGCGAGGAGAAAAGAATGATCTGTTGGCTCGCTGGTTGTGTTGTGATTTTTATGTTATTGCATTGTTAGGTTGTTAGCTCTGGAATTTAGAAACATGTTAGGATGCTTTTCTATTTCTAGATGATGACTGGTTTGGATATTGTTGGAATGTTGGTTTAATGCAATTGGTTATTTGGATTGTTCGGTTGAGTCTTCCGCTAGTTCTTGTTGGTTTAATTATTTTAATTGGAATCGTTGGTTAAGTAATTAATGTTCGGTTTAATTAGTTTGATTGGGTTACTATGGTTAAGGTTGGCTTAAAGTGAATTAGTTTGGTTTAGTTGATTTAGTCGGTTTAAATTGATTTAATCCGGTTTGCATAAATTAAAAAAAAACGGGTCGGGTCTATTCAAAAATATAAAAAGCATTTTTAATAAAATTACAGAAAATAATTACGATTAATTTGAATGAATGCACACATTACATGATATTTACAAGAAAAAGGTTGTATAAATTTTAAGCTATATAATTTTTTGTTTAAACTTTTTAAAATATATAGTTTAACTAGTTTAAGAAAGAATAATTTTGAATTAAAATATTTAATGCATTTGAAACCAATGTGATTTAACTGAATGGAAAATATTAATAATCATTTTAATACAATTATAAGAAAACTACATAATTGTGTTGAATGGGACACAATTAATCTTCTCTTTGTGTGATAAGGATTGTAATTTACGAAAAATTAATTTTCTAATTGAAAATCTAAGTGCATTTAATATGGTTAAATTTTTATATGTATAACATTAAATATTTAAGTTTTATAAATATAATTCCCATGGATAGCACATTTTAAGTTTATTTTCCACAAATACCACAATTTTTATTTTTTCCAAAAATAACAACACATTTTTTATTTTTCCAAAAATACCATAAGCATACAAATCTGATTTACGAAGTTGTAGATTTTTTTTTTTTTGGGTTGTCTATTTATATTTAGGCTACATTTTTTGGGGGTAGGATTTAGTGTTTAGTATTTAGAAATTAGTTTTGAATGTTAAAAATGTTAGTTTTAGTTTTGTGGTATTTTTGGAAAAATGTATTTTAGTGGTATTTTTGGAAAAAGACTCATAATGGTATTTTTGGAAAATACCTATTTTAGAGGTATTTAATAAAATTCTTATGGTAGTTATATATTTTTTTTTTATGTGTTTGGTTATAGAATCTACATTACTAAGAATAAAGTTATGAGAACTAAAAGTGTTTGACACAAAAAGATGGTAGAATCAAATAAATGAAATATAAAATTGAATATTTATGTATCCCAACAAACAATATATTTGTTTGATTATTTTGCTGTTTTATTTATAGTTTATAGATTATCTTGCTATATTTAATTTGTTTGATTTTTTTTTTTTTGTCAACACCAAACTCATATAGATTAGCTTAAATAAGCCAATTGGGGGGACAATTGTTAACAAACTTAACCAAATGCGGAATAGAACGTACATTACGTGCCAGACTATCCGCTTTTACATTCGCATTACGAGGAATAAGAGATAAAGAAAAGGTTGAGAATTCTTCCCTATCGCTATCAATATCCTTCAGGTATACAGAGAAAGCCGGCCACTCGGAAGGGGAAGACACCATCTTCACCAAGTCGGAGCAGTCTGTTTGAAACTCGACATCTCTGAAATCATGGCCTATCATACAACGCACCGCCCACATCAGTGCTTCTACTTCTGCATGCAGAGGAGAAAGACTTCTACGAGGGTTCGAAGCTCCCATAAACGTGGAGTCATCCTGCGAACATTGACAAAACCATCCTAATCCCGCATTCTTATCCGTTTCTTTCCATGATCCGTCAATAAAGCAATGGTATCCTGAAAATACAGAAGATAAGGTAATCTGTCGCCGTGGTAGGAAAAGTCCCGGCACCAAGTTCACCGTGGAGGTTCCCAGATCTTCAATCTGAGCTACCTGCCAAGCACCCGCCTCCGTTATTGCAACCCGAGTCACCTCTTGAAAACATTGATCTTGATTTTTAAACACTTTTGCATTTCTTGCTTTCCAAATATACCATAATAGCCAAGGAAAGGGGCCACCTTGCCCATCTCTTAAAGATAACCTTAAGAGATAATCCATATTAGCGTATAATGATCCTGAAGGAAAATGATTTGAGCCCAGCAGGATATGATCCAATGCCCAAGATTGCCTAGCAGGCGGACACTCAAACATCACATGGTTTACCGTTTCCACCAGAACACCACATCGTAGACAACTTTGATCACAGTTTATACCTCTATTCTTCAAATTAACCAAAACCGAGATACACCCTGTCAGCAGTTGCCACATAAAATGTTGAATTTTCGGTGGACACCGTACTTTCCAGATTCCTGCAATCAGAGGAATTATATCCGGTCCACTCACCTGAGGGATCAAAATGCCGGGGTCAGGTAACCGCGCTGTATGATACCCTGATTTCACCGTGTATTTTCCATTTTTCGTGAAATGCCAACCAATAGTATCCAAAGATGGAATATTACCTATAGGGATAGCACTAATCAGTTCCACATCAGTTGGAGCAAAATTTTCCTGAAGCACATCTATCTTCCAAGAGTTAGATGTACGATCCAATAATTGTTGAATATGTAATGAAGGGTCCATAACGGCCCCATTACTTAAAGCTGGTCTCGGGAATTGAGCTGGGATCCAAGGATCGGTCCACACTGAAATTGTGTGGCCTTCCCCAACTCTTTTAATAAGTCCTCTATTAACCAGAGATCTAGCTGACATAATACTCCGCCAACAATAAGAAGGTGAGTATGACCGTAGGTTGTCCATAGGATTGGAGTTCCGATAATATCTGCTTTTAAAAACTTTTGCAAACAGAGATTATGGTACCTCCATCAGCCACCAAAGTTGCTTAGCTAGTTTTGGGCGGAGCCGACTTTCCGGTGTGTAGGAGAAGATTTGGGGAAGGTTCACGCAATCGATATTGACGCGGGACGTGTTCGGGTGTCGATAGACGGGTTCAAGCCTCTGGCTTTTGAGTCGGTTGTAGAAATTGAGTCGGGTATCGAATTTCCGGTTACACTTCGGTACGAGCGACTCTTCGGGTACTATCGCCTCTGTTCAAGTTTGTGTCATGATGAGGATTACTGCGGATTGGTTATAAATGAGGTAGCTGTGCGCCCTCCCTCGTCTTCTCGGGATGAAGGGGACAAAAGGAGTCAAAGGTATAGAGGTGCGGTCGGGGCGTATAGGAGACGTGGGTCTGACCATGAGGGTAAACAGCGGGAGCCGAGTAGAGGAAGGGAGAGTGGTGCTGAGTCCCGAGGCGAGGGTGGTCAGAGACATCACGGGAACAACCATGAACATCGAAGCCGGTCTGGTCTTTTTCGCGGTGAACCATCAAACCGGACCCGGAGGTACACTAGTTATGCGGCCCTTAATGCCCATCGTAGAACAGAGATTGATGTGGTGACAGGGGAGATAGGCATTGTGGAGCCACATGAGAGGCATGCGGTTGATCCTCAATCTAAGAAGGTGAGGAAGGCTTTTTTCCATGAAACGGTGACGAATGCGGGTGTTGAGGAGGAGGAAGGATTGAGTGGGCTGGCGGCTGTGGAGGAAAAGGAAGAAGTTCGGGTCCAGACGGGTGCAGCTGCAGAGGAGAACCAACCAGAAGTGGACAGTCCACAGGAGCAAGAGGAACAAATGATGGTGGCGACTAGTGATGCTTTGGTTCTTTCCCTAGGAGACGTGGTGAATCCAACTGATGAGCAAGGGTATGAGGATGATTCTGGTCAGTTAGGGGAATGGGCAATTGATCCAATGGAAACTGAGGTGTTGGAAGCGGATAGTGGGGAAGCTTTTGTGACATCACTTGAAGAGTTGGCTCTTGTTGCGGATGGTGAAGACGACGAAACCAAGAAGAAGCAAGATGTTGAGAAAGGAAGACGTGGGAAGAATGTCGCTTTGGCTGGTGCCAGCTCAGAAAAGAGGATTGCCAATATGGTTTCGACACCAAGAAAGAGATCGGCTCCAAAGTCAACTCAAACCGAGGAGGCCGATAACCCGAAGAACCGGGAGTTGGACAAAGGGGGTAATGGTGGCCCTAAACCACCAAAACCAAAGGGTAATAAATGAGGGTACTAAGTTGGAATTGCCAAGGGTTGGGGAACAAGGCGACTATCGGTTATCTCCGGGATCTATGGAAGAAACATCGGCCGGATTTTTTATTTTTATCGGAAACTAAGCAATCTTCTCTATTTTTAGAACAATTTCGTTGTCATTTGGGTTATAGTAATGTAGTAACGGTTTATCCTATTGGTTGTAGTGGTGGTTTGGCTCTTTTTTATAATAATAATAATAATAATTTTAATGTTTCAATCTTATTCAAATCTAATCGGTTAATTGATGTTGAAGCAACTTTTAAAAATCATGTGATTTACATGACCTTTGTTTATGGCGATCCGGTTCCACGAAAAAGAGATTTGGTTTGGGAGCGCTTAACACGGTTTGGATTAAACCGCTCTTCTCCATGGTTTTTAATTGGAGACTTTAACGAAATAACGGGTAACCATGAAAAGCGTGGTGGTATGTTACGGCATGCCTCCTCTTTTGTTGACTTTAATGGGATGATAAGTAATTGTGGATTGCTAGAGTTTCCTCATATAGGGGATTGGTTATTTTGGAGGGTTTGGCGTGATAAGAAACCAATTCGATGCAGACTAGATAAGGCTCTAGGTAATGCGGATTGGCACGATATTTTTTCGGATACTGTTTTGGAGTATTTGCCGATGGTTGGCTCGGATCATAAACCAGTCTTGGCTGTTGTGGCTCAACAAAATGTGCGTCGGCGGTGATGTTTCATGTTTGATAAACGGTGGGTTGGGAAGGAAGGGCTTCTTGAGACTATTGAACATGGTTGGAATGGTCTATCTGAACACCGAACGGCAGGGTTCATTGATAAACTGGTTAACTATAGACATAAAATATCTCAATGGAGGAAAACACAGGTTCCTTACGGTCGGGAATCCATTGAAGAATTGAAAAAGAAACTCGTTGAGGCTCAAGAAAAGGATACTAGTACACCAGAGGAGGTTTATGATTTAACGGTTCGATTACGGAACGCTCACAAGGATGAGGAGATTTATTGGCAACAGAAAAGTCAAAGTCGGTGGATGCGTGTTGGTTATAGGAATTCTAAGCATTTTCACGCACAAACAAAAATCCGTCGGGCTAGAAACCGATTAGTTGGATTATTTGATAATAATAATGTTTGGTCATCGGAAGAGAAAGCGGTGTGTAAGATAGCAGAGGATTACTTTTCAAATCTGTTTACTACGAGTGATCCCACTGATTTTGAGGAGGCTTTGGAAGAGCTGCCAACGGTGATTACGGAGGAAGTAAATGATTTTCTTACGGCGACGGCTACGGAGGAGGAGGTGCGTAGTGCGTTATTTATGATGCATCCAGACAAAGCACCAGGTCCAGACGGGATGACTGCTTTATTTTTCCAAAAGGCATGGGCGGTGGTCAAGGAAGACCTAACTTCTCTGGTTAATTCCTTTTTTCGGGATGGTATTTTTGATAAACGGTTAAATAAAACGAATCTCTACTTGATTCCAAAAGTGGAACGCCCTACTAGAATGACAGAGCTGCGACCAATTAGCTTATGTAATGTGGGGTATATGGTAATTTCCAAAGTTTTATGTCAACGTCTGAAGAAGGTTTTACCACTAATTATTTCGGATACCCAATCTGCTTTTGTGGCGGGACGGTTAATATCGGACAATATATTAACAGCCCAGGAAATGTTTCACGGGTTACGTACCAATGCCTCTTGTAAGAGTACTTTCCTGGCTATTAAAACGGATATGAGTAAGGCTTATGATAGAGTGGAATGGGCTTTCCTTGATAGGCTTCTGCGTAAGTTTGGTTTTACCGATAAATGGGTTTCGTGGATCATGTTCTGTGTATCTTCTGTTGAATATAGTATACTCATTAATGGTCATGTGCAAGGTTTTATACGCCCAGGAAGGGGTTTACGATAGGGAGATCCGCTATCCCCATATCTGTTTATTTTATGTACTGAGGTATTAATTGCAAATGTTCGGAAGGCGAAAACGAATAAGTTGATAACTGGGATTAAGGTGGCGAATAAGTGTCCGCCAATCACTCATCTCTTGTTTGCAGATGGTAGTTTGTTTTTTTGCAAGGCAAATAAGGATCAATGTGCGGTTATATTGGATATCTTAAAGCAGTATGAGCGGGTTTCTGTGCAACAGATTAATTTTCAGAAATCTGTAATTCAATTTGGGCATAAAATAGATCCTACTATCAAAGCGGAAGCAATTCTGGGGATTACCACTTTGGGGGGGGGGGGTATGGGATCTTACCTGGGGCTACCAGAGAGTTTAGGCGGAGCAAAAACGAAGGTATTCTCCTTTGTCAGAGATAAGCTGGACAAGCATATTAATGGCTGGGCGGCAAAGTTGCTATCAAAGGGGGGTAAGGAGGTGATGATTAAATCTGTGGCATCAGTGCTGCTGACATATGTTATGTCGTGCTTTCGTCTTCCGAAAACAATCACAGCGAAACTAACCAGTGCAGTGGCAAATTATTGGTGGAGCCCGAATGGTCATACAGGTGGCATGCATTGGCGTTCTTGAGATAAGTTATGTTCGAGTAAAAAGATGGGAGGTTTAGGTTTCCGGGATATTAATGATTTTAATTTGTTTGATTATTTATTTAATTATCTTTATTATTCTCAGTGTTTTTTTTTTAAATTTGAAACTTTTTCTAATGGCATTTCAATGTAAATTCTTACAATTTATAAGATTATTTTTATTTGTATACTTCTTAATTAATGTAGTAGGATAATAGAGCCGATAATAATTTTGAAACATACAAGATATTTTGTACTTAAATTTCCTAAAATATTTGTAAAATACCATTTACCTAGCCTATAACAATTTTTTCATTCAACATTTTTTAAAAATATATGTTATCTTGAAAATCTTTAAAAACTCACAGCCTAAACTAATTAATATAACTTAAATTTTCCCTTTATGGTTTAACTTTAATTTTTGCTTCCTCATTCTTCTACTAATTTAATTAACTGATTTAACTTTTCTATGAGTTTAATTACCCTAAATCTTCAGTAATAACTAATAAGGATCTAACTATTTTTAACCACTCACATTTTTCTAGCTAAAACTTTTGTCTCTTTCATCTCAATTAGTGAAAAATACAGTGAACAAAAATCCATAACAAAATTAAAAAAAAAAAAACCCCATTTTTAGAAGAAAAAGTTAGTCTAATAAAAGCCAAACTCTTACAATTAGGCCCTTAATGATAAGTATTAATTAAATTAGTCTAATAAAAGCTAATAGATTTGAGCAATTAAAAAAGAAAAAGGTCAAATCCGAGAGAGAGGCACAAGGTTTGGTGTCTTGTTTAATAAAAAATCTTGTGGTATAGCTCGTGTTACAGCTTTAGCCCAAACAACACCATAGAGAGAGAGAAGAAGACGACGCTTACCCCAAAACTCGAATCCCTAGGAGAAGAGGTAAACTAAGCTCTCTCCCGATTACCCCAAACTGCAAATTTCTCATCTCTCTCTCTCTCTCTCTCTCTCTCTCTCTCTTCTTCTTCTTCTTTATCTTGTTTTCCGCAGCCTTTACTTTTTCTTTTACCTCTGATCTTTGTTATCTTCCATGGATCCATTCTATTTCTTCACTAAAGGTTCTCTCTTTCTTAAGTAAACTACAAATCTCTCCTTGATTTTGCTAACTTTCTTAAGTAAACTACAAATCTCTCCTTGATTTTGCTAAAGTTTTCATCTTTCTTGGTTCTTTTTGTGTGGTTTGAATTGAATGAATCTCAAATCTGGTTCTTTTTTTTTATGGGTTTGGTTAAAAATCTTGTCTTTTGAAAACGGTTTGTTTATTTCAGTTAGATATGTTCTCTTTTAGGAATTTTGTATTTGGGTTTCAATTTGGGGGTTTTATATGTTGTCTACTAAGAACTGTGAGTAGCTTTTGCATTATCATAAAAGCTGCAATGCTTTTGACTTATGAATTTGTATCTTTTTGTTTCTTGTTTTAGGTTGGTGAGATGAATTGAGAGTTTAGTCCACGCACGTGTATCTATTGCCCTCAGGTGCTTGTTACTTATCTGAGTAAGTTTACTGATTAAAGCAAACTATTTTGCAGGTTTCTTTTTCTGAGTAGTTTGAGTTATATAAAAAAGCTAACTTCTTTTTTTGCAGGTTTTGGATTTTTTAAAAAGAAGTCTTTTTTGTTTTGGCTGGATAGTATTTTTATTACCATTTTGTTGAAGAATGAGCTTAACCAAGAAATCAAGTGATCCAAAGCTAAGTGGTACTAGTATCAAGCCAACAACTTTGAACCCTCATGCTGCTGAGTTTGTTCCGTTTACACTACGGTCTCCTTCATCTGGAAGTACAAGCACTTTGGATGCTGCTACGTCTAGGCTTTTAGCTTCCTCTAGCTCTGTAGGGAAAGCTGTTCTTGATCGAACTGAATCGTCTGTGTCGCATCACTCTGATGAAGAAGCACGTCAGTTCTGGAGTCACCAACTTCCTGATGATTTAACTCCGGATTTCGGGTTAATGACTCAAGATGAAAATTCTTATGGATCTGGGAGTTTGTCGTTAGCTGGCTTATCGTTGTATGATGGTAACGAAGCTGAAAAGTTTCCTTCTCCTGGTGGAGGATACGGATTTTCTGACCAAACTGGATTAGGTTCTCATACCGCTAATGGTAATAGCTTGGCTGAGAAGAGTAGATATCCCATTTCTTCATTTGGGGAAGATCCTCAGCGGCCGAGTTTCATGCAAATGAGTCCAAAGCCTTGGGATAAGCAAATCATGAATGCCGAGCAGCTAATTGGGAATGACAGGGAAAGAAACCCTTTCAGTGGGAACTCTCGGCATGGCTTCGTTAACGACATCATCACTGAGAGTCCAGGGGAAATGGAAGTCAACCCTGTGGATTTTCTTGCTTCTCAGTTCCCTGGATTTGCCGCTGAAAGTTTAGCAGAAGTTTATTTTGCTAATGGGTGTGATTTGCAGTTGACAGTTGAGATGCTTACTCAGCTTGAGGTATTCATTCTCCTAGTCAATATATGGCAAACCTTTCGGTGGTGTTTCATTATCTTATGATGTTATAGGCAATGTGCGTTTCCAAATATTTGTTCTTGTGCGTTTCTTTCAAATATTGGCCGTTTGACAAATATTCTGAATTCCCTGGCTATGCAACCCATTATTCCTCGTGAACTAATGGTTCAATGTAGATTCAAATGAAATTACGGGCTAGAGTGGTGATTATTGGAAAGCTATCTCTTTTATGTATTAATTTGACAGAGACATGGTAGTTGCCCATGATACCTTGAAAAAAGTAGGATCTGTGCCTGAAATATAGAAGAGTACAGATCTTGTCTAATCTTATTGTTTAATTTACTGGATGGTGTCGTCCTTTTTATTAGCTGTTATGTCTAATCTTATTGTTTTGCTATTTTATGTATGTTTCTTTCCTGTTGAAGATATGACTGTGTGTTTATATGCTTCTCATTCAAGTGATCTTGTTGTTAACTTCCATCGTTTAACTGTAGCTACAAGTGGATGGTGGCTTGAATCAGAACATGAGCCCTAAGACTTATGCTGCGCCTAGTCTTAGTCCTATGGATTTTCCTGCTCTAAGCATCTCAAATAGCCATGGTATTCCTGCCCAGTTTGGTGGGGATGATTTGCAACAAACTGGAAATCATTACCAATCTCCTGAAAAAGATAACATGTTCTTCTTCAAGTCGGGACCATCAGTATCTCAGCCTGGTGCAATCGATTATGTTTCTGCTGTCAGGAAGTTAGCATCTCAGGATTCTGGTATGTGGAAATATGAACGCAGTGATTCGGCAGACTCATCCATTGGCACAAGCAGAAATTCTCATGCTTCAGCTGGTGCTTACAAAAGTGGCCGTGGGAGGAGTATATATTCAGATAAGCTGCAAAGTCGAGCTCAGACTCGCCCTGCTCCTGTCTGGGTGGAAACCGGGGATGCAGTTGGTAAATTTCTTCTTTTGATTCAGATAACTATCTCTGTCTTGTTATACATTTGCTTAGAATAATGTTATCTAATTGGACAACATTGTATTTCTGGCTCTCTTTGTCATGGGAATGAACAGGGAATATGTATTCTGACTTACGCGAGGAAGCACGTGACTATGCACGTCTGCGGAATGTTTACTTTGAACAGGTATAATCCACTTGTAAATGTCATTTTTGCTCATTTATGTGGCCTCTATTTTTCTGAAGACTATCTGGCTATGGTTTTTTGTGCATACCATCTGGTCTATTAACTGTTAAGGCCGTGTAGTGGGGCCTTACCTTATCTCTATTGTCCAGATTGATTTAAGAAAAAAAACAATACTTAGGATATATGAGGCACTGGTCCATAAGTATTTCGAGTCTTATTTGCAATTTAAGATGATAGTTGATAAAGCCATTTCTGTTGATGATGAGGTTTTCACCAGTTTTATCACTTCCGACGTCATCTTATTAACTTGTTATCTTTCTGTGTTAGTCACGTACGCTCAATATTCTATGTTACTTCTGGTTGAGCGTAGGCACGGCAAGCATACCTTGTTGGCAATAAGGCCTTAGCTAAAGAACTAAGTGTCAAGGGACAGTTGCATAACATGCAAATGAAGGCTGCTCATGGGAAAGCACAAGAAGCCATTTATCGCCAGAGGTTTGACTTCTTTACCTTGCAGCACTGCATCTCCTTCTGACATGATCTTTTATACCAAACACACACTGCTATTCCATAAACGAAAAACAACACTCTTGTTCCCAGTATCTCTGTTCTAACCTGCCTATGAGCAATAAATGAAATAGGAACCCGGTGGGTCAAGGAAACGGTAGAGGGAATGAGAGAATGATAGACTTGCATGGGTTACATGTGAGTGAAGCTCTTCAGGTGTTGAAGCACGAACTGAGTGTATTGAGGAGCACAGCTCGAGCAACGCAAGAGAGACTTCAGATTTACATATGTGTAGGTACTGGCCACCACACAAGGGGTTCCCGCACTCCGGCTAGACTCCCAGTTGCTGTACAGCGCTACCTACTCGAAGAAGAAGGCCTTGACTATTCTGAGCCTCAGGCCGGTCTCCTTAGAGTCATCATATACTGACAGAGAAAAGCCAGGTACTTATATAGGATACACGACGGGAAAAGAAAACAAAAAAAAAAAGGAAAAGTGACCACGCTATTCATTTTGTTGTATCTGTTCTGTACATGGGGAGAGAGAGAGAAGAAACTAGCTGAAAATGAAGAAGGAAAAAAAAAGTGTTAGGAAAGAGATCTGCAAGAAGGAAGGAATGAAGGCGTATGCATAAAATGTTTAGGTTTGTTCAGTTAATACTTTTTGTAGCATCAGAGGATCAATCAGACCTCTTTCTATCTTTTTGTCGGGATTTATACGATGTTTTGTTGATTCTCTGTGCTTTTTTACAGTTTTACTCTATATGCTATACTCCTTTCTTCTGGAAATTCTCATATTTGTAATTTTCTTAGATTCAATGTGCATCACTAAGTTTTGAATTCATGAGTCATAAAGGGAAAAGTTTGTACTTTAAAGCATATAGCTTGTTCCAATTTTGTATTGTAAAAGAGACATCAAGCTCTAATCATGAGCTCATAAACATTACTGTTGTTCTCTCCATTCACACGCTTAAGCATTTCAAAACTTTTCCTGCTTCCCAGTAACTCTATTCTTGGGAAAACCATGCATCCTTCATCTGATGTCTCTCTGCTGCAATACACTGTTCTTAGACGGTCAGCGTGCCTCGAGTCTGTGTGAATCGCAACCTCTATTTCATGATCCGACAAGTTCTCCTGTAGAATCAATACAAACAAGGAAGAAGTATCTGATTATTCTGGAGTTTAATTAGTTACTCATAAATTCCTAACTAAGATAAAGAGATTGATTTGGGAAACTTCAACCATTTAGCTACCTAAATTTATAACAAATGACTTACTCTACCCATACATAGCAACTAGAAGGAACTGAAACAAAGGAATTGGCCATTTGAATTGTAGATTCATCTAGATAGTTATACCTGATAAAAAATGTGGATATAGTCTAAGATTTGCAAGCATGTAAAACCGTTATCACTGAAATAGGTCCGTGAAGAAGGTCCCATCTCCGAGAACCGATCAGTTGGAAATAGAATTGTAAGGAAGCTGTCTTTAAATATCACTTCCGTCTTCTCACTGCAGAAGAACACCCCAGAACAAAAAATATAGTTGACCACAGTGAGATATCTCCTCAGTTGCAACAATTGTAACAATGGAAAGTAGTAGGCTATCAATGGACGCAATTTAACTTCTTTGTGAATCATGCAACATGCAAACACTAAAAAATGAAGTAAAAAAGTCGTACGAAGAGCAAAACCGTACATCTCTGTGAGTGCTCTGGTTGAGTTTGAAAAAGAAGCCACTGGATCTAACCCATTATCTTCTTTCTCTTCTTGTGCAACAGAAGGCTGAGGTTCACTGATGTTACCACTGCTGCTGCAAGAATCAGTAAAAATAGTGGCAGTTGAAGCTGCTTCAGATATTGTCCAACAAATATTCTCCAGCAGGCTGTTCTGTGTTATGCGTCTTATTGGGTTTTGACAAGTCTATGAGACATCCAACAAGAGAATAGGCAATAAAATTCAGACACTATCAGCTGAAACAAAATCTTTAAGGTCAATTCAGACTTCAGGAAGTAAGAAGATCATCAGTTACCTGCATGTGGCGAGTACGCCGTCTCCTAACCCCGGTTTTAGCTATATCTACAGTCTCTTTCCTTTGTTGTTTTGATTTACTTTTAAATTTAGTAGCATCTTGAGAATTACCTTCCCCACAAGTTTTCTGTGACAATTTATATAGAAAGCTTGCAATTAATACTCTCATCACTTAAGATTACAAGATGGGACAATAAAAACCATTAAGCCTAATTACATGTAAGGATAGAGAATGGACAGTAACTTGTGAAGACAGTACATAAAACACACTATAAAAAAAAATTAAGTACCTCCTTTGTAGAACCATCTTCAAAGTTTTCAAGCATTAATCCTAACTGTCGGGCTAAATCAGGTGACATATGAACAAGTCTTTGTCGATGTCTCTCCACTGTTTTTAGAACCCATAGTGGCTGATGCAAACAAACAAACAATAGCAAGCATGTTTAGGTCATCATGAAACAAATCTGTTACTCAACTAGAACTATCTTTCTCATCTAGCTCACTAATCACTATGGTCAATTGTATGACGAAGTAACAGAGCAATCAGGAGGCATTTGACATGGGATTGAGTATCAAATTCTCCACATTTTCATAGAGAATCAAAACAAACGGAAGTACACCTTCTGGAGAATGCATTACACTTATACAATAATGACATAAAGAAGAACTCACTGAGACAATAGTTTTAGCATGGCCAAGATATCTCGGGATAGAAGCACCTTCACACACAACAAGACTTGCATTGCAACCAATAAACCATGAATCAATGACCTTTGCTCCTTGCTCTCCAGCAACCTTTAACACCTAAACAGACCACATTCTATTTAAAGAGACTCATAGAAAAAAGTACAATCTGGCCAACAAGTTGAAAGCACCCAATGAGGTAAATTACCTTAAGCCGGAGTTCATCTGAAATGTCTGAATCAACATACATGCAATGGTCAGCAAGAGTCATGTCAACACTAGTGCCAGATTCTGTTCCAATAGAAGATACTTGGTGGTCCTTTGTTGATGTGCCAAAACGTACAGCTTGCTGAATTTGCCGTGGACGACAAATAGGTTCTAGATCAAATGCCGGGATCAGATCATCCACCTTTTCGCTATTTTGTCCAAGTTGTTTAACATTGTAAAGTGATTCGCTCATCCTGACTACAACATTACAAAATATCAAGGTCAGCTTTAACTTCAGAAACACATAACCTTATAACCTTTTTAAAATACCCGTGAGCTCTCTTTTCCAAAGTTAATTTGCTCCAATTGAGTTTAATACACTAATAACCAAACTGAGGCTATTCACACTATCCTTATATCATGTTGATGAAATATCACAGAATATCTCTAGCAAACTAGAAGCAGCCAATGTAGGACTGACGACTACAAGGCTATTATTCTTCTAACATGAAAGTTGAAAGAGTCAAAAAATAGTCAAGGGTCCATGAATATGCTAGCAAAGCTTTCACAAATTTGTACTGCTACTAAACTGAGGCAGTAACCAGCAAAACTGAATGGTCAAATGTATTGATACCAACTCTCTGGCTAAACCAATCTGGAAATAATTTAAAGATGCATAAAAGCTTACAGTTTCTCTTGACGCTATCTACAAACCAACCAATTGTAACAACAAAGAGACCTTTTCTTGCTCCATGTTTCAAAGTATGCTCAAACTTACGTCCACATGAGCTGTAAGTTTTCGTTAAGCATCACATAAACCACCATGAAAATGTAACCAAACGACTATAAACTATTATCTAAAAGAAACGCTTTAGAAGTACAGGATCATGTTGGTTGTGTAGTCAAAAACCAAAACACTACAACAAATTGCAACAAAGATGAACAGAACTGAGAAAAAAAGGATATCTGAACGACCAAATGAGTACATCCCATGTGTAGGTGAGGACTGTACTCGCCTCCAAGTCTCTCTGTCGCTTCCTTGACTTGCTTTCTCGCATCTGCAAAGAACAAGCAACACAACATATCATAACATCAAATCCCAATTTTTAAACATATAAACCAAAGTTCTAAATAACAACAAGATCACAACAGCACCCTCCTATAAAAAGTCTCTAAATACAGTATCGAAGTTATCAAATTTAAAGATTGGTGAACATAAATCTCCAAACTTCAGCCTATTGCCAAAGAATGAAACTTTAAAGATGGATGAACATAAAAATTGAAACTTTCTGATTGAAAAGGGAACAAAGTCTCAACCTTTGGATAAACCAGTGACACAAATGACAAGAGAAGAGAAGGGTCCATTGAACTGAGACATTGGAAGAGGAGGAGATTGAGAAACAGGGAACAATTTAGAACAACCCTTTGAATCAATCAGACAAACACTTCTTTTCCTGAGAGCACCCATTGTAATACTTCATGAACAAACCAAACACCAATCTCAGCTTTCTTATAAACGCATAATTCAAAAAACGGAATCATTGCAGAAAGAGTAACAAAAGAATCAAAATCAAAAGGAAGTCACTTTCTCAGAGGAAAAAAAAAGAAATCGGGGAATGTAAGAAGAAGCATGAAAAGGATTCAAAGGTTTGGTTTTTTTTTTTAGGGTTTAGTGATTGTGGAGAAAATGGTGCTTTAGGCTTTAAGCTTTAGGCTTTAAGCTTTAGGCT
>NW_006238920.1:3128987-3135959 GCF_000375325.1 Capsella rubella | reverse complement strand
GGGTTACTTTGGTTTGTCGGAGCTTTATCGTGGGGTTATGATTTTTTTGGCTTTATCGGCGTGATTCCAAATTTGGAGAATGAGACCACTCTACACTACTCTTGTTCAAACTCGTACACCAACACTTCTTGCAATTGACTACTCTTGTGATTCAAAAAATAAGAATTGGATTTTTTAGACTTGACCCTAAAAAGTAAAAACGTTATTGTTTATTTTTTTTAAAAACGTTATTTGAATTTTAAATATTTTTTAGTTACACCAAAACTCTTATAACTCTTTAAAAAATAATAATAATAATAATAATAATAATAATAATAATAATAACTACGATGATGAAAAAATATAATTAAACCTAGAGATATAATTTAAATTAAGAGAAATATAAAAAGAGATTAAAAAACAAAATTATTCTTTGGGAATTTTTAAGGTTTCATTTTCTCCTTATTGGTTCATTTAGCATTTATTTTTTAATTACAATATTTATTTTTAATTAAACCAAATATCTAACACATGTAATCATATACTTTAATTCATACTTGAAATCCACACTTCTATTTTATGATTTAAATAAATAAAGTGTAAAAATGTCATAAGCATTGAAATTTATTTATTCTATTTTTATAAGTAATAAATAAATTAAAATTAATTAACTAAATATACAACATGCGCAGGACATTACCTAGTTTTACTCAAAAAAAAGATAGAGGTTTTTCATGTTCCAAGCAATATACAAAAGTTTAACAAGATTTTTAATATAATTAATACCCCTTTGTAAAAAAAAATTGGAACCATATTAAAAATTTCAAAGTTTATGATATACTGTATTAGACTTCAAATTTCAAGAAATATACAAAATATTTAACAAGATTTTTAATACAATCAATACACATTTTATAAAGTTTTTGGAACCATAGTAAATTCAAAGTTTGATACTATATTAGATTTATATTATCTTCAATGAGTACAACAATGTTAGTGTCGCTATGATTGATCTTGTTTCTTTTTCCTTATGTGCCATGATAAAAAGCTAGAATTTCATTACTTTCCCAACATAGGCTTGAATGATATTACTGCCCATGGCCTAGAAATGTTGTAGACTACAAAAGTACAAAATATGATTGTTCGACTAACTTTTTCTTAGGTGATCCAAAAGGCTTTTTAGATTCAAGACTACTCCATGAGATTCTTGGAAACCAATTAAAAATTTTCGACTAAGGCGACTTGGTTCTCACTTACTCTATCATTTAAAGTTTTAAATGTTATATAAATATAGGAGATGAAGATAATAATACAATTTACATATATATTTTTTTATTATAGGGCAGGAAAATTCTAAAAAAATAGACTATAAGTAGAATGATAAAGTTGGGTCATATAGTCTCACTATTCTTCATCTTCATAAAGTTGATTTTTTTTTTCTAGTACTCTTTCTTTTGAATATTAAAGCTGTTTTTTTCCCCTTAATATTCTGTAATTTGATTCTATATTCGAAGGCACTGATCGAAGACATGAGCTTTTAAGAGATGAGCAAGTGCTACTACACTTTATAGACCTCGCCACTATCTTTTATTTTCACATATTTCATTGAATCTTTAACAACGAAACTGCTACTACTTTCACGTTAAAGGACAAGAGCTGGGCTTAATAGACATGTAACCAAAGACCACAAGGTATATGAGTAAGAGAGAGAGAGATTTGGCAATAATACCTAACAAAATGCTCAAACCAGAGTCACAGGTTTGCTGTAGACAGAAGAATATTACAAATGTTTGGGAGGGAGAGAGAAGAGTTTACTTAGTCATCTTTCTTGCTTCCAAACAGTTTCTCATACACATTGGTTTTCCCGTTGCATACGAACGAATTTAAACTCGAAAACAATGAGTCGATCTCTTGTTCCTTCTTTTCGTACACGACAAAAACAATGAAGGCAATGGGAAGTCCTGTTATAGACAAAGAATCACAACAACAACAACAGCAACATAACAAAATTAGTTATTGTTGATGAACTATAATTCGCAAGTAGCATGTCATGAAACTAGACAAAGAGAGAAAGAGTACCTATAATAAATATGTTGCGAAGAGATATGGCTCCGGCGAAACTCAATGCTAACAAAAGGATGACCACCTACGACAATAGAAACACCAAGCTAACAAGGATGAGTTTTGTGACTGATTATTGTCCCCATTCATGCTTCAGGTTGGTGTCGAGATTTCGTAAGACTGGGAAATAACGAGTTCTAGTGGTGAATACCTTGAAAAAGAGTTTCCAATCATTCCCCTGGCAAAGAGATCTTAAAGCTTTTACAGTGGTGTTCCATGAACAGATCACTGACAATGAGAGGTCACGTGATGAGTCTTTAGAGAGGTGAAACAGTGATGCAGGAATCTTTTCGACTGTATAACCAAATCTGCAAAATATTGATTTATATTCAGTTGTTGTTCATAAACTGAATAGTCAGCAAATGCTTATTTTGTGTGTTCCTGATTAAAGAGCACAAGATACAGTGTTTCAAGAATGCTTGGCATGCATCTATTGGGACATGAACATGAAACTGTTATGTGTTTCGTGAAACTGAAAAAATTATAGTGAACATTTTACCTTCTGGTTTCCATTATCAGAGAACTAGGTTAAGGTAGTTGGCATTTCAGGAATCTTACATTTTCTCTGGTAGAATGCCATGGAGGAACAAAAACACTGATCCTATCAGTAGAGCCTTTGAGAGAGCAGTTACGACGGTAGCCTCAGTTGCAACAAAGTTATAATGGATACTAATTAGAATGAATATGGCAGCGAGCGTCTGCTTTAAATCCTTCCAGAGAAGTGTATCAGCAACTGCAAAATCATGTTGTAACAAATGAATCACGACCAGGGTAGATTTTTCAAGATTTGAAAATAAATGTCTATTTACACTAATATCCTATGCCTCTTCACTAATATGGTAGCTATGAAAAAGAACATCGTTTTCGGGAGAGCCGTGCAGATGTTTAATAGTCCTAAGATTTTAAAATAGAAGGAAAATATCCAGTGTTGCATTATGAAAATGACACGCTATTAGTCTTATCATGTGAGAGACAATCAGCTGAGAGGACAAGCAAGCTAAATGAAATATATGGCATACCCTTTCCGCTTCCGAGGATCCTAGAAGCCTTAGATGGGCCTTCTCTTTTAGATTGACTTTGAGCTGTCAGGTGAGAGAAAGAGTCTAACGTCCTCCGTATACCTTCCTGCAGGATTATCAAGGCATGCATTAAATAAAGAATGATAAAAGGCTTCATTTATAGCAATAATTGATATGATGCATCCAGATCCAGTAGGTATGTTACAGAAATGCAACAAATACATCTCTTTTTCAAATCAAATAATGTATAACCTGAAGTGGCACCACAGGAGCATAGCCTAGCCGGTCCTTTGCTTTCGTAGAATCAAAAGTTCTGCTGCACGAGAGCAGCCGAACTCTTGAAGGTGTTAGTTGTGGTACTTTCATTCCATATGGTCCCAACCATTTATATGTCTGTTCAACCAGATGTGCAATTGGCATCATGACAAGGGCAGGGATCTTTATGCTTGGCCTGCAAAATATAATACATTAGGAAGAACAGTAAACGGTAAAGCTTTTGTACAGTGCGTGAAACTGGGATGCTTTCATTGTGTATGGAAAGAACTTCCAAATAAAAAGCAAGAAAATGTGTCAGCTCAAATAAGGGAAAATAAATTATTACCTCTCGTAGCCAAGTCCTTCAAGAATCTGTGACATAAATTCCCAAAATTTAATTGGCTCCATGTTGGTGATGAAATATGCCTGCAAATCCACTATATGTCAGGTCAGCCTACAACTAAAATTTTCCGAAAACATCATAAATAGATTACCATCTGACTGTATGCCTTAACTAAATCTATTTTCCAAGCATTTAATTTTAATTTAAATACAACATGAAAAAATGGAAATCATCTTCTTTGAAGAAGTTGGCACACACCTAAAACGGATCTATCTCAGCTAAACACAACATAACAGAAAAACAATCCCAAATGAAAAACAAGCAAGGCTCTTTAAAAGTTCACATGATATTAGAGTGAAAACAGTTTCTGTCTCAGGCTTCATGGTATGTCTAAACATGAAATTGTCTTCCTTAGTTCAGTCCGGTTCACCAAATGACGACATTCATTTTAACCACAGATAAAATGAGATACAACTGAGACCAAACTCCACCTTAGAAAACTACAGCACGTAATCAACTGAAAAAAAATTACCTGTCCTGCAGCTTTTGTAGAAACATCTCCTCCTGAAGCTAGAGCACGCTCAGCACAAACATGGGCATGAGCAACATTCTCAACGTAAGTGAAATCGTAAAGATTATTCCCATCACCTATAATAAACTGGACATTAAAGAACCATAAAACAGTCATGTCAGATCTAAGGTTTATGAAAGATTTTATGTCAAAGAAAATCATTGCAAACGATACAACTTAACCTATTCAATTCATTTAGATAGATCCTTGATCATATATAGCACCTCTTAACTAGCAGCATACCATTTCTAAGGGAGATCGTTCCAATGCACATGAATCACAGAACCTAAGATAGTTCCAATGCACATGAATCACAGAACCTAAGAAAATAATGCCAGATAGATACCAAATAAATTTCCTTCTATGCAAAGCCATCTTTCTTAAATAGGAAGGAATATCGCACCACACAACCAGGAACCTTCCTATATTTCATTTATCAAGTACTCTAAGGAACGTTGTTTTCCCAGTCATCCTTTTGTATCTCGTGTTAGGCTACTTTTAGGACCATTGCATCTACGCCACCTAGTTTAAGTTTCCAAAAGAAAATCCCACATATTAATAATTTCTGGACGTATAGAAAGTTCGGTCCTCTAGATTTGTAGCTTACAGCTTCAAATTAACAAACTTTGCGAAGTCAAACCTAAAATTCTCTATCTGCTCACTGTAACCGAAAGATTTCACAGATAATGCTTATATGAATCAATCTGTGTTTATCAGAGAGTCACTCATCCAAATTCTAAGAAAACTTCAGAGTACAGAACTATCTACAAAATGTCTAGCATATAATAATATGTCAATAAAGGGCAGCTGCCATTGTGACAATAACAAAAGTATCAAGAGAAGAGAGGAGAGGAAAGGTAAAAAGGAAGGTAAGACAGCAGACAGAGGAGGAAAGCGATAGACAAAGAAAACCATCTAACCTTCGATTTCCCAGCCCTAGCAGCAGCAACAAGTGAGGGAACCAGTAATCTATCACCGGGACCAAAAATACTGCTTGGACGTATGCAACAAGTGAGTAGTCCATTTCTGCCATTCGCTTTCATGATCAATTCTTCTCCTTCAGCTTTAGTTGCCGAATATGAGTCATTATGCTGAAACATGAAGAATATATATCAGCAAACCAAGCTCCAAAAGAAGAATAGAATCATTTAGAATATCCAGTACAAAATACCACAATAGAAAGATAACACATCAAGATCAAGGGCAACGTAAAGACACACAATAAATTAACACCAAAGCGTAATTTAATACCTTGGAAGGGTAAGCCATTGATTCACTACCATTCAAAATACCATGAACACCATCAAACACAACACTAGGAGAGCTAGTGTAAATAAGCCTCTTTACTCCAACATCAACACAAGCATCAATTACATTTTGTGTCCCTGTAGATTATAATCCCAGAACAAGCCAACATAAACACAAGAACTAGCAAAAGAACCAAAATGTACAAGACTGAAGTTTCTATTAACCTTGAACATTCACCGCATACTGAAGCTTGTGATTGTTAATAGAAGAATCAGGAGCTGCCATGTGAAACACCACCTCAGCTCCCTGAAAAGCTATGGAAACAGACAATTACAAAACAAAAAATGCATAAGATCTCAAACTCGAAACAACAATAATCCAATGAGTTAAGATCAAAAACCTTTGACGACTTGAGATTTATCTCGAAGATCAGCGGAGATATACTGAACACGACCGGATCTCAATCCTTCATCGAGAACTCCGTTCTCTTCCTGAGGATCAAGCATTATCGCCGGAGATAAATCAGCGATACGGACACAGAACATTTCGTAGCGTACGAGCATTTCAACGAGATGCCTCGCCGCGAATCCTCTACCACCGGTGACGACGCACCATCGCTCCGCATCAGTAGGTTCCGGCGCCATGTCTTCTCCGGCGAAAACAATCAGTGGTTAATGGCGTTTGAATCGAGTAGCGAAAATGGCGAATCAGAGAAGCGTTACCTTTGAAAGAGAGAGAGAGAGAGAGCTTGAAAGAGCTTTCTCAGGAGAACACTCCTTTGGTGTGTATGAGTGTGTGATGGTGATGCGCCCCACACCTTCTCTTTAAATATGATTTTTCACTATTTTATTATATTGGGCTTTTGTTTTTTCACAACTTTTGTATTTTTTTAAAAATTCATAATTAGAACACATAATTTGTTAAAAAAATATACATTTTTAAAAATTTTAGAGGGGGTTATTGAACTGTGTATTTTAAAAGAATTGAATGGATTCTGAAATCAGTCGTTATTCAATTAGGTAATTTATAAAGTACATTAAAATCCAGTGTTATTGGATTATGTATTTGTTTGATGTATTTTAAAATACTTTGAAAACAGTGTTATTCAATGTGCAAGTGATTTGGTATCATTTCAGATTTCATTGTATTTCATTCTAAAAATATGAACAAACAAAATCCAATATATTTTCTCACGTATTCTAAATCTTTCTATTCCTCCTTCTCTTTCTCTTTCTCTCTCTATTCTTCTCAGTCTCTTCTTCTCTCTTAATAAAAAAATTCTAGATCTTTACTCCAGATTTACTCCAGGTAGAAGCACAAAGGAGGATGTTATGTTTCTTCTTCATCTTTAACATGGTGTAAAGAAGAAATTAAACAAATCCCAGATTTCTGAAAAATTATAAAAACCAGATCAGAATCAGAAACTACCATTATAC
>NW_006238920.1:3113854-3128887 GCF_000375325.1 Capsella rubella | reverse complement strand
CTAATTGGTTTTTATGGATCTAAGTTTTGATTTACGAAAAATCCATTTTTGGCTCTAATGTTAAAAACCTTGTCGATCTAATTCAACAAACCCAAATTCTTCTGATTCAAATGATTTTTTTTCTTTAGATTTTTTTTAGTTTGATTTAACAAAGAAATAGCCTAAAATATTGCATTTTTATTTAACTGGAAAAATTATAAAATCCACTATTACTAACTTTCAAATCCATTAGTGATGTATTTCAAATCCACATAATAATACCAAATCCACGTTCAATGTATTAGAAATCCATCAAATTTTAAAATCCATTTAGTAATTTAAATCCATTAAATACCTTTATCCAATAACACCCCCTTAATGTATTTTTTATTAGTTATTATTAATAAATTGTAAAAAAGAATTTTAAATTAACTGAATGAAAATGACAAATCATTAAAAAATGCGTTTATAATAGTTTTAGTCATATGTGTGAAAAAAAATTGAATTAATAAATAACTTAAGGGTAATAAGTTTATAACAACAAACTAATTTTTAGTAATATGGTGACAGCGGATTTTGTTGTAAGGGACAAACGATTTGATAGTGAGGTACGGTTTAACTGTCATATTAGGGGATAATATGTGCTTTCGCACGGATGACGTTTTTTAAATAATGACTAAAAATACAAAATTATTAATCGATTTATATTAAAATTTGGTATGCAATAGTATAAGATACACATAATAGCGTGTTTACTGGTATAATTTAACTTTAATTATATAGAGACTAAATTGCGTATTGATTTGTATATTTTAACTACGTATAATAAATATCATGTCTATATTAGGTTTCGTTTCAATATAAGTATGCGTATATTGTATATTCGAAAATATTTTGTATGTAAATAGCGTGTATAATTGTATATTAGGTTTGGTTTAAATTTGACATGTATATTGTGTATGTATGTTATTGTGTATTTGATTTTTTTTTTAACAAATAGTTTTAGAAATTTTTTAGTACACTAACTGATATTTGTAACTCGATAATTATATTTGTATATTTTTATTATTATTATTGTAAACATAATTTGATATTTT
Source organism: Capsella rubella (assembly GCF_000375325.1). Classification (NCBI taxonomy): domain Eukaryota; kingdom Viridiplantae; phylum Streptophyta; class Magnoliopsida; order Brassicales; family Brassicaceae; genus Capsella; species Capsella rubella. Next base: position 3,127,811 of record NW_006238920.1, on the reverse strand, counting down.
AATTTTGGATATGGCTAAATAATTGTGTATAGTTTTAAAGCACCCGTTAGGTTCATATTTTTGTTGAATTATACCCGATCATATTCTTAAGGGAGCTTAACTTTTATTTCTTTTGATAAAATAAAACTATTAAAATATTTGTTAATCATTTTTACTGTATATATAAAATTTAAATATGATAAATTAATCATTTTTTGGCTTGAATCTAAAAGTAACTAATTGAAATTCAATTACTGCACGGAGTTTGTCTCTTTTTTTTTTTCTATTGATTTTTGTTGTAATTCTCACATCTAACCTCTCAAAGTTAGTTCTATCACTCTTTTTTGTTTTTCTTTCTATTGATTTTTGTTGTAATTCTCATATCATACCACTTTTGCAACTATCATTCAAGAGATGGGTAAGAGCAACTCCAATGGTTTAGAATCATTGGATGATTTTAAACCATATTTGTAATATAAATAATGTAACAGTAAAAATTAAGAACCTTAAAATGTTTTTAATTTTTTGGGAAGTCCAATGGTAAACTTATAATAAGAGATTCTAAAAATTTAAAATTTGTGTATACATCACTTGCTTTCACTCAAATTATACAAACTCAACTGACTCTTCATCTCACAATACTTCATTTCACAACACTTCATCTCATAGTTACAACAGTTCATCTCAATGCTTCAACCCAACAATTACCAATGTATGCAAGCTGAAAATGAAATGAGAATCAAAGATAAGTTATGTTCTATTCAAACAATTCAAAACCGATTAAATGACAATCTGAACAAGACACAGTCAACTGATTCGTTGATCAGACCATAACACAAACTGAAGAAGACACACGCAACTGATTCATTACAAGGAACAGAACACATCATTGATCAGATTCATTAACACAAACTTATTTATGCTTTAAAAGAACATAACACATCATTGATCATTCCAACTTATTTAAGCCGGCCTAAGAACATACCATAATACAAACTGAACAAGATACAACTCAACTCAACTCACCGATGAAAGACCAGCCAGAGATTAACATCACGGCGGCTGAGAGACGAGATTGATTGCTTATTTGCCTCTGAAATCAACCCAACAGACAGATCTCTTTGCTTTGCCTTCAGAAAAAACATGAGAGAAAGAGAGATAAGAGAGAATGAGAGAGACGCGACGCATGAATTTTTTTTCTTTTTGGTTTTGCTTTTTTCCCTCAATCAAACACTGACACCTATTAGTTTTTTAATGTTTCTGAAAACCCTTTGTTGAGATACGATTCTTAACATAATATTGAGTTTACATTTATTTTTTAAAACTTTTGATCTAAAAACTTGCTTAATATACCCTTAAGCCACTCCATTGGAGATGACCTAAGGAAGTTGTAGAGTTGAAAAGGAGGAACCATATCCTAACTTCAAGGAAGGCTAAGAGAGTTCTTAGTTTCAAGAGGTATGCTTTGCGGAATAGGTGCCAAGTCCACTGGTCATTGGTCCTAGAGAGGATTACTAAGCCTTTCTACTGTTCCACTACGTCTTAAGGCCCATGCAAAGTCAAGCTCAGTGACTTTAAACAAGCTCACTTGGGAGGAAGTCCCAATGGTATCCTTGTATATATTTATTTAAGATTATGTTGTTTTGGATTATTTGCGTTTGTTTTAAGTGTGTTCAGGTGTGATTATGAGCAAGAAAAGGTGCTAACGGGCTTAAAGAGGAGAAAAGGAAGAGAAAATGAGCCAAATGGACCTTAGAGCCCAAAACCAGAAGCCCATTCGGTGGAGTCAACGGAGTAACGGTCGAGTCAACGTCACCCGAGTGTTCAATCTGAGCCGTCCGATCGTGTTCAATATGAGCTGTCCGATCGGGTCAAAGGTAGCAACGGTCGAGTCAATGACCAACCCGATTTGAATTTTGAAATTTAAATCCCACCCGACCAAAACGCTCCCCTCTTCATTTTTTGTCCCCTCTCACCCTCTATATAAAGCACAAACTCGACTAAAGCTCCTTTACTCTCTCATTTTGCAAAAAACTCACTTCTCTCGTTAGATTTCTCTCTTCCTTCTCTCTAGTTCACTGTTCTTCATATTTTCTGGATTTGTTCTTTCTTTTGTTCTTGTTGTTCTCATTTTCTGGGTTGCTAACCTACTAAAGTTGAGCTTTGAGTTCTTGATTCCCAGAAAATTAAGATGTCTTCATAAAGATTTCAACCAAGGAGAAGAAGCCTTTCAAGATCACAAAGGGAGGCCCATCACAATCAAACCGCTGAAGAAATTGCAAGAAATTTCTTAAATGTCCAAGCTGCTGGATCCGGACTCGATTGGGCCAAAAAAGAGAAGAAAGATGCCCGAGCTCGAGCTCGGACTCGATCACCCAATCGGGTCAGTCGATCGGGTCAAGACATCCCGATTTCAAGAGAAGAAGTTACAAGGGGGGAGAGGCCAGCAAAGGAGGATGTTGATGAACCTATGGAAAACATTGAGCCTAGGAGAACTGTTGCACCAAGGAAGAGCAAGAAGCTCCCTCCCTCCCGAGGAACTCTATACCATGTTTAGGCGACAAAGGTTCATTGGAACCTGCTACCCTCACTGGAAGACAATGAAGGAGCTGGGAATTGCACGAGATGTTGAGTTCTTGTTCGAGAGGTGCGGGCTGGGTTCGTTCCTGACCAAGAACAAGGAGGCCTACGATGAGGAGACATGCTACGTTCTCGCTTATCTTCAGCTCCATTTCTATGAGGATGAGTCCGAATTCTACTCGGATGAGTGTCTTGGCTACATCACCTTCATTGTGAGAGGTACAACCTAGTCTCTAACATTTAAGGAGGTTGAGAATCTCTATGGCTTCCAGCAAGCAAATGGAATGAGCCAAGATGTGCTTAAAGAGGAGATCAAGTCAGTTTAGAGAACCATTGGAGACGGGAAGGAGTATACCTCCTCCAAATCGAATAGTGCTCAAATTCAAAGCTCGGTCATAAGTTACTTCCACAAATCTCTAGCTAGTACAATTTTCGCTAGGAAGGAGACCGAGAACGTGAATGAGAGTGAGATTCAGCTAATAGACATAGCATTAAGTGGAGTCTTGCCTAGCACTAGGTATGGTAGAGAACTTGTTGGAGATCGAACGGATGGTAGCCTTGCTTCGGTTCTATTGGATCAGTTGATGTATTACAAGGATTGGGTCAGTTGATATATTACAAGGATTGGATCAGTTGATATATTACAAGGATTACATAACTTCCTGATTGTTTCGTCCTGTCAGAGAAGCAACAATCTTTCGCCGGCAGATAGGTCATGGGTTAGAGAAAAGTTTTCCAAAACGCGATCTTTCATTTGTGCCAGTCGAGAAATGGGTTTCGGTCCCTTTCCCAGCGACACCATGTCAGAGCATCTCCGTCGAAACACATCCGCACGGCCTTTAACTTCTCTGTTTCTGAAAACTCCCCCATTTCAAAGTACTGCTCGACTCGCTGAACCCAAGCCTCTGCGTGTTCGCCATTGAACATACGGATCTCGATCTTCCTCGTTAACGGCTCGTTCTTCTCCAGGGTTTCGCTTGGTGCTTGTGTCTGTTCCGTCGGTGGTGTTTGCTTGAACAGGTGAGCTACGCCGACCGTGTTGACGGTGTCTGGTTTTGTCACCCACGATCAACGCTCCTCACCAAACAAACGGTTCTGAATCAGCTCCAAAACGTCAAGTTTGCGCATCTGCTTCTCCATGACGTCCAACTTCTCCATGACGTCCAACTTCTCCATGTTTTTCTTCATCTCTTTAACGTCATCTTCTAAAGCGCTGAGGTTTTGGACTTCCCCTTGCAAACCTTCCACAACCTTCTCCATTTGTTCCATCTTACTTGGTGTCATAATGATCAAACTCCAGAATCTTGGTGCTCTGATACCAAAATGTTATGATTTAGATCAGTAAACTCACGAACAATGTAATGATAGAAACGATTAACTTTATTGATAGATAAAAGACAAATTTTTGAGAGACTTACTGGTATCTCTCCCACCCCCTTACAAAATGATACCAATTTCTGGATACCCTTTTCCCTTCTCCCCTTACCTTGTCTTATACTACTTTTACTAAGAAAGCCGTTAAGGCTAGCAAGGTGACAGTGACAACCACTAACCACAATTTATTTGAGTAACCTTAGTTATGATAAAGCAACCCTGGTAACAAAGGCTATGATCTCATCTTTAAGTGCTTCCTGAAGCTTCCAATCCCTTCCCTCTTTCTTGGGTTTTCTTTTGGGCCTTTCTTGATCTCCCATATTGGTAAAGCAGTGGAGGATGTCGGGCCTCAAAGCTATCAGTTTCACATACATATACGGCATACTCAGGTGATATATAGTAATTGGAAAAACTACCAAAGGAATTAATTAAGCTTCCTAACTAAGCTTAGTAAACTTGCCTACCAAGTCAACTGAGTCACGAGCTGCAAGTGCAAGTATGTATGCGCATGACACAACGACTCGAGCCGGGCTTTTGCATCATCGATCACTTCCATCCCTCTTAGACCGAAGTTCGCTAGAGCGGCTTGCTCCACAGATTTCCCTTTTGATTAAAACCAACCCATCACAACCCTAATAATATATCATATATGTTAAAATTCAACAATCAATTAACTTGCATATATATATAATTGAAACAATCAAGGAGGTGATCAAGATTAAATAACAAGGAAAAAGAACTGAAACCTGAACAAAACAGTCATGGAAATGAAAGCCTAAGCAAGCCAGGGGAAATTGTGAGATCAGAATCAAAGTGAGATTGAACAGTGGATCTTACTATGGACTCAGCTTTTGGACATGAAGTTGAATAACAACCATTTTTTAACGATTGGCTTCTCACTTCTTTTCCCAACACCAACACTAACACTAGTATGATTACATAACAACACTAACACTCTTTGTTCTATGTGTGATGCGTTTGTGCAATGATGTTCAAGAACCAACTTATATTTATATCCATTCTCACACTCATACATACATGCCTTTGTCTCAATGAAACCCTCATCATCTTCTTTCTTCCTCAAGTTCTCAACTTTCTATTGTCGCTTCCTCAGGTTTATATCTACTTTTACTCTTGTGACATACTTAGAATCTTGTCAACTCATGTTTCAACCATCTAACATACTATATAATAACTAAAAGATGGGACACTCGTCAACGTGTACTTGAGGTTGTTTGGTCCTAAATCAGAAAAGTCTCTTTGTATCCATCTTCTCGTCTTCCAGGTAGGTCTCAGATAGATGTATATTACCATACATATGTATAATGAAACAATTGCTATTTGATTGTTTCTATTGCAGGCGCTTTAGCGTGCACCTTCTGTTTCATACTTCGACACTTTCTTGCCGGTGAAGAGTCTCTAGATCCTCTGTTCTTCAGACAAGTTACAAACACAGAGCATTACTTTGGTTCCTTGTACAATCTAATGAGTAATATAGCGACGGAATTTTTGGTAAACATATTTTGAAAAATCTCATGTATACAAAGTTTGAGTCATTTCCTTTTGTTAAACGCAATGGCAAAGTTTCAAAGACAACATGATATTGTATAGCTCTCGACAAGATATAAGTACTGATTTAATGATTTCTAAAAGGCTAATCGCTGAACCTGGAGTACAATTTGTTATGTCCCGGCACAAATATGAAAAGTGAAACTAAAGATCTACGTCCATTGTTTCTTTCCCTTCGTCTTCATCTTCACCATTTTCACTGCTTGTCCAAAGCTTGATGGTGCGGTCATGTGATACAGTTGCGATACACGAGCTATCTGCAGTGATATCGAGAGAGGCGACTTTTGACTCATGCCCTGCTAAGCTTTTAACCAGCGAGAAATCTCTTCCTGACCATATCTGGTAGAGGTAGAGAAAATGTAAGAAATTAGAATCAAACTATAAGCAGATGAAACATGATAAAAAAAAAAAAAATACTTAGGGAAGGGACTGTAGAAGTATTTACATTGACTTTCATGTCATATGACGCAGTGGCCAGGAAGTAGCCTTCTTGTGGTTCGTATTTCACTTGAGACACGAGGTTAGCATGAGCTGGGATGATGTACAATGACTTCCTCATTCTTAGATCCCAAATACGGCATTGATTATCCTCACCACCAGATGCCAAGTGATAGCCATTAGGAGAGAAATTCACTGAGAGAACCTGGAGAAGCATATAAAACAGATGAGATTTAGACATTTGGATAATGGTTAGTAAATAAGAGAACAAAAATAGAATCTTACAGGTCTGATGTGTCCTTGGAAGACAAGAATACTCCTACCAGTGCGGAGATCCCAAACCCGAGCGAGTGAATCAAGCCCACAAGAAGCTGCTAAAGCTCCATCTTGTTGAAAAGCAATTCCATAGACACTGCGACTGTGACCTTCTTGCAAAAGCAGCTCTGCACCCGTGTTTATATCCCACAATCTCCATGTTTTGTCAAAGCTGGTTGTTCCCAGGTATCTCCCTGACGGGTGGAAGGCAACACGTGCAAGACGATCCAAATGGCCTTCAAAAGTTTGTAGAAGCGTTCCATCAGTTTTCCATAGCTTCGCAGTTCGATCAGCAGAAGCAGTTGCTAGACAATCGTCCACAGGGGAGAACACTACATCAGTTGCACGTTCTTTGTGATCCTTCAAGACAGCAATCTTGTTTGTAACTTGAGGCATCTCCCACAATTTAGTAACTCCACTTAGAGAACTAGACAAAGAAAGAAAAACCACTTAGTAAACAGAAGAGGAATTATGTGTATCACACAAATCAGGAACTTTGAGAATGTGTAATGCATGAACTAAACATGGAGTATGTTATTTCTAATATAAAGCTACAGGCCTAACGAACTTCATGTTCTTTATTCACATGTATCAATGAAGTACGAAGGAGATAGAAGAGACACATACCATGTGGCAAGTATTTTCCCATCACGTGAGAAGGAGCAGCCGGTAAGTGGACGATCATCACCAAAATTACTGCAATCAAGAACCATGTCTTTAGCGTGCTTTAAAGCCCACTTAGTCTCTGCATCCATATCTTCATCTGGATCATCCCTTCGCCGCTTTGCACGCTGAATCCTGACAGCAGCTCTCTTGACAGAAAACTTGGCAATTTCTATTCTAGCCTCTCTAAGTTCCTTTGGACCCTCAGTAAAAAAAGGGTATTCAGGTACTTCATCATCCACATCCTCTTTTGGAGCCGCATCTTCTTCGTGAGCTTTAAGCAATTTATCCAATTGCCCCTCGAAATCAAGCTTACCCATAAGCCCAGCCAGCCTAGATCTTCTCTCCATTTCCTGTTCTCCAAATAGAGTAATGGGTTCCCCAAGACGTCTAAGGCGATCCCTAACAGCATTGTCATTTGTTGGAACTGCGACAGCAGCACCACGACGCTTTATCAACAACTCTTGCATTGCCTTTTCCTGTCTTTCTCTAACCTGCCTACTCTCTTCAGATATCTCAAAATGTTCACCGTCTGAATCCGAATCCGATTCACTGGTTTTCGCTCCACCATTTTGCGAAACAGGTGGCCTAAAAGTAGGTGGGCGGGCAACTGGAGGATGTGGCATCATTGGTATTGGAGCCATTGGTGGGGGAAAGGAAGGAGGAACCACAGGTGGTATGGCAGAGAAACCTGAAGTTTTAGTACATATAAAACTTCAATTACAAGAGTTAACGATCACCAAAACCAAAGAAAACCCAGCACACGTATGGAGTCATGGACTAGGCAGAACAAAGTAAGTTGTAATCTAGATGCAATGAGACACCAAAACCCTTTTACACAGTATAATATTAGAGAAAAGACTCTACCAGGAAAAAGTGAAGTAGTGTGAAGGCATTCAATTACATGTAATCTTAGATATAACAAGTAACTTGAATGCTAACAAATTACCTGGCTGAGAGGAGGCATCTTGTAGAATTTGAGCTGTAGATGTCAATGAGACATTATCTTCCTTGTTGGGTTCCATGTTTTCCTTAATTAGAGCAATCTAGAGAAACCCCTGGAACAAAGGAGAACACAAAACCAGTTAGTTCTCTGGGCAGTATACAAGAAGCATTACCGAATAAAGAAAGAGAGTAGCTTTATTCTTAAATCAAAGTATTGGTGCTCTCTCAGGAATTTAAACAAACACCTAACAGTCAAAAGTATCAAGCTTTCCAGGAACTTACCAGGAACTGAAGAAACCCAAGAATCTCGTTACTCTTTTCGAAACCCCCAAACACGAAATAGACTTCTCTGCTGCTCAACAGCTCAAAGCTCTATGGATCCTGAGAAAAAAAACCCATAACCTAATCAACAACCCAATTTTGTTAAATATCCATCTTCACCAAAAACACAAAAGAGAAGCTAAATCAGATATTTTCGAAACAAATAAGTTGTTCATACCTCTCAAAATAAAACAATGAATAAGCCTTAAGGAAATAGAGAAGCTGAGTGATTCTGATTCCGTTTACACAACTTGAGAGACAGACAGAGGTTTTGAGTCTTCTTCTTAACCAACTTTCTGAAACGGGTCGGTTTATATTGGGCCTTTTCTTAATGGGTCTTTTCTTAATGGGCCTTATTGGCTTAATCAGTAAATTTTCTTGCAACCCTAAATCCATTCAAGTATCATGTTTTTTTTTTGTTCTCATGTATAGTTAGGCGTGTCAAAATGAGGCAGTTCGCTCAACTCGGCTCAGATCATGACGAACTCGAGTATTTCATGAGCCAGCTCAGCTCAGCTCATTTATTATATGAGTTTCAATATGTAAACTCGAACTCAGATCATGTTGATCACGAGTTAAATGAGCAAGTTCGCAAGCAAATATAAACAAATATTATAATAACAATAATTCAAACTTTATATAAAAAATTATAATAAATCCGATAACATAATGCTAATGTTAAACATTAAAAATAAATCAAAATAAATTTGAATTCTCTTACAAAAAGCATGATTTGATCAAGAAACTGGTAGCCTTTTCTATCATGTTTCAATAGGAGTATAGCTAATTTGGGCAATATTCAATGTCAAAGTCCAAGACATTCATGAAAGCTATAGCTCATGTCATACCAAATCTGACTGACAAAAAGTTGAACCTTTTTGGAAGATTAGACACTTTAAGATTTCATATATACCTTGTGATGAGTATCTTGTAGAGTGTCTTAGAAATAGGACATGATTCGACCGGGCTATAGGTTGTTTCTTCTCTTCTAAGGGTAATATGCTTAAGCTTGACTGACTAGCAAAGGTCCTGCAAGTTTCTCAGGCTCTTGTGCTAGTAAATGAGTTATAAATATCATCTCAGATGTGCAATAAGCAAAATACACCGACTTGCTTGTAGCACTCTCTTTAGTAAGCGTTGCTACCATACCTGAAAAATATGACGCGAAGGATCAAAGGCGTGAAAATCCGAGGTAATCACTCAAGTCTTTGTGTACAAACAGAAACTTATCAGCTCCAATGGCGTAGATATTCTTGAGGCCTCCCATTACTTCATGTGTCACAAGATCACTATTATTGTCCCAAACAATAAAATGAGGTTGACTTAAGAACTTTGCCAGTGGTTTCCTCCACTTTGCAGTTTTGTCACAACCTTTAGAGGGCAAAGCGGCATATCAACCATGTTAAGACAAAATCAGTCTTTCAATATCTCATCCGCATAGAGTGTCCTGTCACCGAGCCTTGCCTCGACATATTTCAATAAGCGCAACGTCTTATCAGTAAACAAATGTTCTGCAGTTGCTCTATCAACAGCTCTCCCAGCTCTTCTCCAAATCCTGATCTGAAACATCCATAGCTTTTCTTGGAGAAGTGCTGCAAAAACACTTCCCCAAGCACCAGCACCAACACTTACAATCCTCAACAGATCCTTATCTGATTTCCCCAAAAGACGACGAAATACATCAAGCTTCTCTTCCAAATTAAGACCATTATGATGAACAGACCCGTTTGATTGCAGGCTCTTGGTCTCAATGCTTCCCACCATTCTCTCAGTCCACACCAAGAAATTCAAACAAACTAATGGCAATGAACAAATGTCTAGAAAACATGTTTTACATGCTTCTACAAATGTCTAGAAAACAAACTAATGGCAATGAAACATTACATGCTTCTGCTTTGCATTACAGCACTTCTTTTTTCTGATCAAGTTAAAGTTGTGGCTTCAAATTTATTGGTTTTGTCTTAATGTATTCAGGTCATTCTTACAATGAAGGGTGATAAACTTTTCTTTCTTTTCTGTTTGATTTCTACTTAGGAGCTGGGTTCTACCTCAATGCTACTCAGGAAAAGTGGAAGAACTGGCGTATGTATGATTATGTTGTCAAAGAGTTGCCAAAACTCCTGAGTGAAAACTTTTCTCAGCTTGACACTACAAATGCATCTATATTAAGTTATAGCTCACTTCAGCTACTTGGCAACCAGAATTGGCTTTGTCCAAGTATTAGTATCAATAAAGCAAATACACTTGTAATGTCTTGTGTTCAGTAACTCCTCTGTGTGCTCTATTGTCTACAATAATATTACAATAATAAATCCATGTTTGCTTCATACCTTATTCAACAAGACAGAAGAACATAAATGTATAAGACAAGAATCCTTTAGACACAAAGATTTAGTGTTTCCTTTGCCAAGCTTAGGCATGATAAGTACTGTTGGCATGAATGATGCATGGTTTTGTGTGTTGGTGAAGGTGAACACTAATTGTAGTTTCCAATGCGAAATTGAGGTTCAAGAGTGTATTAGGTTCAAGAATTTGGAGAGGTTCAGATACAAAATATGTTAAAGACCAAATTAGGTTTCTCATTTCTCTGATCTACCAAATGTGTTTACAAACAGTACAATCAGTAATTTTTCAGACAATGTGTAGTTAGGTCACAACCTCACAGGAGTTGAGTTCCCCGTTTTCACCATTGAAGCAAACAAATCTTTAATATGCAAGCTGGTATCATTTGCTGAACTGATGTGTAGCAGGCCTGTACACTTCACCAGCTCTGCAATAACTCACCTCGGAGGAATCCTCTTTGCTTAAACCACCAAAAAAATACTGGGTTCCTTTTCCTAATGCCACCAAGAATTTTAGAGTTCTACCACCAAGAAGGCGTATTTCGGTATGTCCTCCCGCTGTCCCTCCAGTATCGCCTGCTTGCACTTGTCTGATAAGGAGGGCTACTTGCTTCCGCAGCCTTTCTGCTTCTGTAGCTTTCTCTAGATGCCCTGGCTTTTCTAATTTCTTCCTCGAGTTCATAGTCCGACCTCTGTTAAAACAAAAACCTGATCAGTAACATGTCATACGTGGCAAGCGTAGGATGTTCTATTCCTAATAAGTGTTCATGGGGGGAAAATTAACCTTAGTCGGGTCAGAAAGAACTGAATATGCCTCTCCAATCATTTTGAAGAGCCTATCTGCACCCTTGTGAACCTCTTCTAATATCTCCTTCAACCACGGTCCTTCACTTTCACTTCTGACAAGAATCTGTGCAGCCTGAATACACATCAAGGAGGTAATATCAGCAGATTTAAAATAATGATTTGGATCATTGTCAGCCAATAAAACACTAGGTAACCTTGTCTGGGTGATGTCTAAGAGCTGCTTTACGGTATGACTTTTTGATATCAGCCGCAGTGTCAGTTGTCTTCACTCCCCTGCAAATTAGCAAAATGAGATTATATTATAGTCTGATATATCAGCTTACAATTTTAGTGAAATTAAATGCATAGAGTAATTTTAGCCTCGGCGCCAATAACATGAATTGTTTAATTGACTGTGCGAAAAGTTAGCATACATGATGAGGAAGAAATCCAGAGGAATGCCCTCTTTTGATTTTTCTTCCATTAAAGACAACCGTTGACGGGACTGCTTTAGTTCTTTTCTGCTGCTTGCACGATCAGCAGATGTCTCTGGTGTTTTTGTCTTATCACTTTGCTTTACGAGAATGCTGATAAGCCTCTGGAGATCACTAGCTGCTTGACCATAATCTCTGATCATCTCATGTAATGTGGCTCTTCTGGAAACTGCCTGAAAATGGAAGGATAAATCAGGTTAATATTTTAATGAAACCTCAACGATGTTTAGATGCTGCTTCATTACCTTGCCACATTTCAAGAAAATAGATTATACATGCTCCTTGTTTAAATAGTATTGCTTTCCAATTAAGATGTGAAAAAAATCTTGGAAGAAGCATTATACAGCTAAGTGTCTTTGCTTGTGAACTTGAAAGATATATAATTTTTCTTTTGTTTGGGAGTATACACAAATATTATTTTAGGAATTGGTATTCCCAAACGAATCTTACTGCACCTGCCTCGACCAAATCCTATACAAAGCTTCACAAGCATTTTGTTCTAGCTCAGAGGAAGGCTTGTGAGTGTGCTCAGTGTTCACTAGTTAAAAGCTAAAATATTATGATATACCTTCGTGTAGTTTTCATCAAGAGCCATGGCAAGACTACAGTCAGCAATTGCATCAGCAATTTGGACTAGGGCCTGATTAGCAGCTGCTCGATTGCAAAAGCAAATTGCTGCAAAAGGGCGTGAGTCAACATTTCTTGATAGAGCAGCAGTATACTGCTCTACTGCTTCCATATACTTTCCTTCCCGAACAGCTTCATTACCTGCGTTCTGTAATCACAGGAGAAAATTTTGATAAACGTAACCAACGCAGGAAAAAACATTTGTATCAGCAAAGAAGTATAATGATTGTATCAGACCTGTTGATGTTAAAGAGAACATTATACCACACAGAAATATGAAGAACACCTAAGTTCCAACATAGAGCATACCTTGTAACGCAAAAGTTCAGAAATGGTGGCCACTAAAAAAGCTGGTGACTCACGACACTCTTCCTGATTCCTGGAGAGCAAAACATACACTTTCAGCAAACAAATAGATAACATACATGCATATCAATCAATTTATTATATCACAAAATAGAAAAAGCGTTTACTCATTGTAGTTATATTCCACTTGCTGCAACTTTTCTAATATATTAAGGGACTTCTCAAGGTTTCCCAAGTAGAAGTGCGACTTGGAAATCATGTTCCATCTCCACACTATTAGGGCGTGATGCGTAGAGCCTAATCTATCAACATTTGTCGTCCCACCGATCCCTTCTGAAACAATATTCCTCTCAGCCGTCTGAAGGGTATTGTCACAAAGCTCAATCACTTCTTTATAACGTCGGATCTGCACAATTCACATGGAAGATCATCCCCACTGAAAGCAACATTCAATTTTTTTAGAGCTAAAAAGGAAAGGCTACTCACCATAAACAGGGCCTCGGCCTTCATTTGAAGCAATTTATCTGAGCATGAACTAATCAACAAGGCATTGGCAATTGGAACCAATGCGTCAGATGCACCATCAGGTGTTCTCTTCTCCAATAATATGGATGCACAGCTGGTAAAGTCAGCTACCCTCTGCCGGTAAGTAAAATAAAGTATGTTCAATTTGACATTACCAGAACTATGAGCTGATTCAGCACATTCTTGGCAAATAAACCTCTGAATCATTCTACCATATACTACATCCTAATTGATAAAGCATAAAATTAATTTGATTAGACCATGGTAGAAAGTGATATATCTGAGGAGAGAATGCGTACTTTAGCCTGTTGTAAGCCTTCAGCTGCTTCTATAGTAGTTCGTCGATCCAAGCAGACACTAGCGGTGGATTCCATGCATTTATTAAAATACTGCACTGCTGATCCAAGTTCCCCCAGCACAAGATGACAACTGAAGCAAGAAAGAAGGAAATATGAATAAATCAAATTCAATTAAGTAACATAATCATTGATTTACAAGATATAGAGTTTAAACTTCATTTTAAGATGTACACTTCCTTAGCTAACTTCAAGAAACTTCGATCTGAAACTTTAGCTGGCTATAAAGGTTAAGCAAAAAACAAGTATGAATAAATCAAATTTAAATAAGTAACATAATCATTGATTAACTAGATATAGTGTTTGAACTTCATTTTTAAGATTAACACTTCCTTGG
>NW_006238920.1:3096806-3113754 GCF_000375325.1 Capsella rubella | reverse complement strand
GATCTGAAACTTTAGCTGGTGGGATTTACTAAATTCATAAACAAATAAGACAATTTGACTCAGGTGATACACTAATTTCTAAAAAAAAAAAAATCTGGAAAAATACATCTTAAACTTACTTTGCAGCTCTCATATACGCTTTAATGTAGGTTGGATCAAGTGAAGCAGCTCTCTCACAGTCGGTTATCGCCTCCCTCAATCTTCCAAGAGAAATCCTTGCTGCTGCACGGTTACCATAGCATAGTGCAAGAGGTTTCACAGAGTATTCTGAGTTATCACTTGGCGGGGAGGAATTAATACCCTGTGTGTAACATTCCTCGGCTTTACTCATATAACCATTTTTGTAGGCTTGATTTCCCCTGATACACAAAATGACTTTTATCAATTCTCAGAAAGAAAATATTCAAAAAGCGCCAACGTTCAAGCTCTTGAGTAAGTATATGATACCTTAGCCGCCAGACCTCACAGACATCAGGCATCATCGATGTAGAGCCTGTGTCCTGTTTTGCTTGACTTGTATTCACAGGTTGATTCTCTTGATTGTTTCGCATGGTTGCATTAAGATTGTTTTTCGGCAAACTTTTATTAAGTTTCCTCCTATATTTCTTTACAGCTTGAAGCTTTGTGTGTGGCGTTGTTCCCTGAGAAGTGGATGCTGAGAAAGAAAACTTTGGCATACAACTACTTCCATGATCCTCTGCCGTGAAGAGAGATGAATCCCAAGCTGAGGCAACCTTAGAGTCATTGCTAAAACGGGAATTGTCATGTTTGCTTGAATGTGAGGGACCAAATGATGTCAGAGGAGTTTCTGTTGTAAATTGATTGCTGGCTTTCTCACCTTGATAAGGAGAATAATCCATGGGTGAGCAATTTTCAGGGGAGTTCAGTTTTTCTTGAGCCTGAATTCCCGCAGAAGTCCGATCGTTGCATCGATCCGGCTCAGGCTGTTTCATTTTTTCCTTGATTTTCTTCGATTTCCTGTCCTTGGACAAACGATTTCTTCGTTGGTGTACTGGAATTCTACTCAATTCTGGAAACAGACTGTTCTTAAGCGAAGAAGGATCCCATACGGGTACCTTGAAATCATCAAAGGATGTTCCTGTACTAAAGCTAGTGTTTGATAGGTTGTTTACGTTGGTGGTCTTGGAGCGGAAAGTTGGTTTTACTTCCTCTACATTATTACTTTGGTGAAAACCATTGGAACTGAAAGAGCATGACCCTGATGTTGCCGCTTCACATTTAGGATCAACCTTTCCAAAGTTACCAAAAGTAAACACAGGTGTGTTAATGGATTTGCTTGCTTCCTCATAGTCGCTGCCACCATAAACTCTGGAATCACTGATATTAAGCTTCTCCAAGTCAGCAGCCAGGTTCAATTCAGGACCATCTCTATGGACAGTTTTACCATCAGCAAAGTGAAAACTCTTAGACTTGCTACAAGTATCATAACAAGATGTCTTGTATATGTCCTCCTTGACAGCATCTGGATTCTCAACACTTTTCCAGCTTCCATTTCCATCACAATCAAACTTGAGTCCAGTTTTCGCATCACAAGTTGTGCTCTCATTATCTACCTTTTGCACAACTCTATCTGAATGTTTTTTACTGGATTCCGAACCCAACTCAGAGTCCCCTATAGGTGTACTAAACTCTTCATCAGACAAAGAAGATACAGTGGCATTACCTGGACTAGCTTTTGCACCAGAACTATTCCCATTAGCTCCAAAGACAAAACATTTATCCCCACTGTTCATATGAAGACTACCTAACGAAACAAAAAAACAAACCAATCAGCTCAAAGTATCAAAAGCTGGATTTCTAAGGAATCACCATAAATCTTACCGTTACTGGGCGGCGCAAAGGGGTTGAAACCTGAGAGGATCTCGCCGGAAAAAGAGGTTCCTTTGACCTTCCTTTCGTTCTTCCTCAGTTTCACCAGCCTCGGCTTTAGTCGAGTCTTTGTATTTTGTCCTGAACCAGCACCAAACCCAAAGGAGAACGAAGGGTCCATGTTTGCTTGATCGTGAGAGTGAACACTCTCCGGGAATAATGCAGTGAAATTTTCAACCGGAGACCCAATCTCCACCGCTGCAGGAGACATCCAAAATGTTCCGATTCTTCAAAATCAAAATCGAAAATCGAAAATTTTAGGGCTTTAGGAAAGAAAAATCTTGATTGGGAAACGAATCGGCTCTTGCGTGCAGAGGTGAAGTAGGTTAATGGTGTATATAGCTTCTACACAGTACCGTTAGGGTTTTTGGGATTGCTTTGGCTTATTCTTACCAAATGAAGAAGAAGAAGAAGAGAAGTAATATTCTCAGGAGCGTCTGCTTCGCCTGACCGCCCACAAAACAAATTAATAAAATTAAAAAATGGGAAAATGTCAAAAAAAAATCATTAACTTTCAAATTTAGGATGGACATGGTTTAATCCCCAACTTTCGAGTTTTATAGTATTCATACACAAAACTTTGAATCGTGCTTATAACTACATGAATTTAACTAAAATTTGAATTTTCAACCCAAACAATTCAAAACCGACCAAAACCATCAAATTGATAAACGATGTTACTACTCTGTTAATAAATACTGATTAGGATGTCGTATTTACTACGTAATATCACTGAACGACGTCGTTTTAGTCATTTAAGAAAAAAAATAATCAAAATATTGATAGTCCTCAATTTGAACTCAGGACCTTTGATAAATATAAATCACGTCTAGCCAACTGAGCAAACAAAACTTCATTCGAGTTGCATATATATCGCACTAAATGTAAAGTAATAAAGCCCTTTCCTCCCTCCTTATTGTCTCTCCTCCACTTTTTTATGTGATCCATAGGCCGTGTTCATTTTATAGTTGCGCGTCAGTGATCGGCGACAAGATATTAAATGTCATCGACAACATAAGAAACGGTTTAGAAAGAATGAAAGTGACGTTGCGACTAGTTTAAGAGGTGGTACCGGTGTTTTCGGTTGTCGCTAAGAAAAACAGCGATCGTTACTATAATCGCTACGACTAGTTTTAGAGGTGATGCCGGTGTTGTTCGTGTTATTCCCACGTATGTGACAAACAAGTAAGTTATAATTTTCCGTCGTCGATCGCTGCTGCAGCGATTTTAAAACAAACACGGCCTATATATAACGCAATAAATTACAAGTTTCTTCCTTTTTGACTGTTTTCATTTTTGATTTGATTCGATTCAGCATTTTTTTCTTTTGGATCGATTTCTTAGGTTATATAGGCAGATTCATAATCATGTAAATTTTGGGTCTGATTTTTAATTGATGGATTGATTTGATTCTAGGTATTACTGAAGAAAAAGATAGAGAAGAGAACGCAAGAAAAAAGAAAATTAGGGGATTTCAAAAGAGTTTGCGGATTTCAAAAGTTTCAGAGATTTTAAAATTTTCAAAGATTTTTGTATATTCCAATAAATGTTTACTAAGATTTGTAGAGTTTAGTAGATTTTTTATATGATAGATTTTATAAATTCTTATGATAAGTGCAGTATTTTGAAAGTTGTTGTTAATGACCATAAAAGTAGGAAATCATCTTCTCAATAACACTAGAGTTTAATAGAATTGTAAAATCAATAAATACATTACTCAACTTTTTGAATAAGACTTTAAATAAAATTATAAAATCAACTCACAAATAACAAAAGATTTTATTAAGAATCTAAGAATTCATAAACCAGCAACAATCTCAAACTCTAACAATCTTTAAAAATCATTCCTCCAATAACCCCCCCCCCTTACACTTTTGTGATATTTTAATTTATACGATGTTAATATGTCTAAATATTTCTGAATGCATTGATAGCAACGAAGTTTCCTCGGCTAAGTTGGCTGGAGAAATAACCAAATATGTAGATAATAAGCATTTCATCAAGTTTGTAACTTAATCATTTCAGAGACATAATGTTACACCCCATATAACAAGTTTTGTTGATAATTAAGGTCGAGAAACTATTAGATTAGACTAAGAAAAATATAATAAAAACAATGATCATATCATATGTGAACGAGTAGGTCGTAGAACAATTTCTGAAGAAGTAGGGACACATTAGAAGATATGGTGTGAGTGCTTTTCTTAGAGAACAGTGAAATTAATAAGGCAAATTTTAGTAACAAGATTCAAAGTATAGAGTCTGTGCAATTAAGTTCAATGAACTATAGCTAGTAAATCTTGGAAATATCATCTTAGATCGAATTAAGGTAAGGCACTCAAAACATGGAATGATTAAGCATTAAGTCCCAAATGTTTCAACACAACACTAACCGTGGTCTTGATTCCCCTCATACGCGAAATCACTAGATATTTTCATTTGGCCAGAGGCTTTCACCATGTCTTCCCTGAACCCTAGGGGATTAACGGCCTAAGGCTCGAACCTTCTGAAACATTGTTGGAAAGATTGTGGGGTTGGCCAACTTTTGAGACATAATATGTGTGCGGCTGATAGTGCTTTCACCCTGTCTTCCCTGGACTCTAGGGGATTAACGGCATAAGGCTCGAACCTTCTGAAACATTGTTGGAAATATTGTGGGGTTGGCCAACTTTTGAGACATAATATGTGTGCGACTGATAGTAAAACATGGGCTATAACAGTAAGGGTCTCCATTTATATTTGTAACTTTTTGCATGTCACATTTCAGATTTATGTTGTAATATTGCCCAAACCCCTATTGAAACATGATAGAAAGGCTACCAATTTACTGATCAAATCAAACCATGCTTTTTGTAAGAGAATCATATAAGAAGATTCGAAAATAACAAACTAAAACTATTTTTTTTTTTATTTGTCAACTGATATTATTGATAATACTTGGAAGGATATAACGTGAAATACAACAAAAACCAGCGGAAAAGAAGATTTCCCCAGAATCTAAAGCCCAAACAAGGAAAAACTAAGCCACCAGACAAAAAAAAAAGTCCCCGGAAACTAGGTCTGAACAACTAGAATAAGAAGACAGAAACTTTAAAGCCATGAACGACAGAGATCGAAACCAAAGACTAAGAGTAGAGGCAAACTATATAAAAAAAACCCGAAGATAAGCACAAGTACTAAGGCAACAAAGAGATCTTTTCTTTTGAAGTCCCTGCAAATGAGAAATATCAATGTTGCCCGCGGCCAACCCATCAATAACAGCTGCTTCCTCCTATTACAAAGAGAGATGAACTCTCGAAACCAAGTACCCAAGACTTCATAACCTGGCAAGCAAAGGCCCAAAACAGAACCTCAACAAACACTTCCAGATGCAGCGAAGACGACATCGTCAATTAACGCCTAGATAAAAGCCATAAACAAGCAATCTGACATCCTCCAGATTCGGAAACACAAGGACAAGGAGCGAAACATAACCACCTCAATAGAATTCGAATAACCAAATTCATCTACGCGTTATCATCACTAGCAACTTTCAACTTTCACCCAAGAGCCGAACGAACTGAAACCAAAGAACCAAGTGCAAACTTCACACAACAAGGGCCTCTTCTTTGAATGGAAAAGATCCAAATGGGACACTAAAAGATAAAACCAGACCAAAAGGATGAGCATCGAGACAAGGAATGGTGAATATTGACTACAACAGTCACACACACCAAGACACAACACTAAAACAACATGAAGCACAAAAGCAAAAACCATAATGGGTTTCTAAGAAGGTGAAAAGCCAAGCCAAATCGTCAATCTCAGATTCGGCACCATCCTCGAAAGAGCTAGAAACCATGAAGAACTGGCATGCTCAAACGCTTTCACAAAACACCCAACCAAACAATCTAATTAAGCTAGAGAAAACCACAATCGAAGGCATAAAAATTTCCTTAAGCAAACTGGGAGACTGAAGCCAGTGCTGAAGGAGCCACCGCACTTCGGTCTCACATCTGCAACAAAGTCTTGACGGCGGCGGCTAGGTTAAGCTTCGTTCTCTCTGGTTTTTTTTCGTAACCAGGTACCCGAACTAAAACTATGAAACATTCGATGCAAAAAAATATCCAACTTAAATTGCTTATTTATCGTTAATGAAATAAATTCTCATATATTATTTATGAACTTTTAAAACTAAAATTTATGTTGAAGTAATAAGGTGGTTTTTAGTAAATTTTATTTAATATATATATAGATTTTATAGTATATAATAACAAAACCATAAATTAAATTGAAAATTTTGAGATAAAAATATGTTCTCTAAACTGATTATTTTATAACTTACGAAGAAATAAAGTACATTAAACAAAAATCTTAAACAAAAAACTCAAAAATATATTAAAAATTATAATATGTTGAAACTTTGTAAAAGCTTTAATACATAATATTTCTGAACCTTTTTAAAAGCTTTGATTTTTTCAAATAAAGAACATGATTAAACTAAATAAAACTTTTAAAACAAGCTTCCTGCTCATTCCGATTTATAATGGTTCAAAAGATTTTCTACATGACGTGGGACGTTGTAATAAACAAAAACAACTTAAAATTTTTTAAAAAATTAGTTACAAAACATTGTCTTGTGAACTTGTGGTGTATCGCGAGTTAAGTCTTATAAATTATCAATAAAAAATTTATTTACACAATTTATTTTGTTTACATCCATTAACATAATTTTAAAAACTTAAAAAAAAATATATAACTTTTTTTTTTTTGTCGTCCAAATTTTAAAATCAAATCGTAGCATTTTGAAAAAAAAAAAAAAAAAAGTTTAAAAAAAACAAATCGTCCAATCATCACCCAAAAAAGTGAGCTCCTTTGGTAATTAGGGTTTTAGAGTCTCTAGCAATTTCCTCTCTGCTCATCACCCAAAAATCATCACCGCCGTTCCTCTGAGCCTCGCCCTTTAATCTCTCTCACAGGTAGACTAATTGTACATAAATTGATATTTTCGTGTAGATTTTGTGATTAATCTGTGTTGGTTGAAGAATAAAACCCTAATTTCCGCATAATCCTCAGATGAGGCAGCTCAAGCCACACGAGAAGAAGCTTGCAAAGAAAGTAAATTTCTTAGAATGGAAACGAGAAGGTGGGCATCGAGAGAACGAGATTACCTATCGATACCATATGGGCTCTCGTGACGATTACAAAAAGTTCGTACCTTTATCTCTTTCTTTCAATGCTCTGTTCTGCTCTGTTCTGCTCTCTCAATGCTCTGTTCTGCTTATTCTTGTTTTGGTTTCAGTGTTTTGTGATGAAGAATGGTTTTTGAGTCTGGTTTCTTTGTTTTTTGGCAGATACTCAGGACTGTGTAGGATGGTGCAGAAACTGACGAGTATAGTGAAACAGATGGATCCGGCTGATCCTTATCGGATTCAGATGACTGATATGCTTTTGGAGAAGCTGTGAGTAGTAACATTTTGTAGAGCTTAGTATAAGCAATGGCTCATTGTTTTCTCTAGATTTTAGTTCTTTGAACCAATTTTTTCAGCCTTCACATCCATTCTTAGCTATCTTTTTTCTTATAATGTTGCTCTTAGAGGTCATGTTAGAGACCTCTGGTGGTTCTTCTTGTTAACTACCGTAGAGACGAATGAATTTGGGGTTCTGATTTCATAACTAGATGTATAGATTTAGGACATTTTGTAGAGATTAGTACAAGCCATGGCTCTTTGTTTTCTCTAGATTTTAGTTCTTTGAACCAATTTTTGCAGCTTTTACTTCCATTCTTAGCTATCTTTTTTCCTATAATGTTGCTCTTAGAGGTCATGTTTGAGACCTCTGGTGGTTCTTCTTGTTAACTATCTTAGAGACGAATGAATTTGGGGTTCTTATTTCATAACTAGATGTATAGATTTAGGACATTTTGTAGAGCTTAGTACAAGCAATGGCTCTTTGTTTTCTCTAGATTGTAGTTCTTTGTACCAATTTTTGCAGCTTTTACATCCATCCTTAGCTATCTTTATTCTTATAATGTTGCTCCTAGAGGTCATGTTAGAGACCTCTGGTGGTTCTATTTGTTAATTACCTTAGAGGCGAATGAATTTGGGGTTCTTATTTCATAACTAGATGTATAGATTTAAGACATTTTGTAGAGCTTAGTACAAGCCATGCTCTTTGTTTTCTCTAGATTTTAGTTCTTTGAACCAATTTTGTCAGCTTTTACATCCATCCGTAGCTATCTTTTTTCTTATAATGTTGCTCTTAGAGGTCATGTTAGAGACCTCTGGTGGTTCTATTTGTTAATTACCTTAGAGACGAATGAATTTGGGGTTCTTGTTTCATAACTAGATGTATAGATTTAGGACTGTTGGCTTGAAATTTCGTACAAGGTTGAAGGTTAAATGTTTGATCTAATGGTTTCCGCTCCTTAACAATCGTAAGGAAGTACTGAGTCTTAAGGAAATCTGTTTCTTGATTAGCTTCAGTTCAGAGCTAACACTGTGTATATCTCCTGAACTAGATATTTAAGTTTTTCCAAGTATCGGAAAATAATTCAATGCTACTGAACCTTGTTGATAGCTTTGGTCCATTACTGATTGACTTATCTTGTATGTTGTATGTTGTAATGGTGTAGATATAACATGGGTGTTATACCGACAAGGAAAAGCTTGGCATTAACTGATAAGATATCAGTTTCATCCTTCTGTAGGTAAGAGTTTGTGAGAGATGTTATATAGGCAGCCAATGATCTTCATTTCCTTGGCCTCATGCTGCGTTTTTTTCGTTTCTTTTTAATAATTTTGCAGGCGTAGGCTGTCGACTGTGCTGGTTCACCTGAAGTTTGCAGAGCACCACAAAGAAGCTGTGACATACATAGAGCAAGGACACATTCGTGTTGGCCCAGATACAATTACTGATCCAGCTTTCTTAGTAACTAGGAACATGGAAGATTTCATCACTTGGGTTGATTCATCCAAGATTAAACGAAAGGTGCTTCAGTACAATGACAAGTTGGATGATTATGACATGATTGCTTGACTTTTGAGAAAGTTCATCTACCATTGCTGCAGAGTTTGGGTTTTTGGTTTATGTTTTAGAATGTTGGCTAAATGTGCTACTCTATGCCTTTGTTTTTTATTTTGTATTGTTTACTTTCGAAAACAAAAATTCCATTATATATATTTTTCTCACTTTTTCCATATATATTAAAAGGTAAAACGGGGAAAATCAACCCAAACTATTCCCATAAGGTATTTTCATATCTAAACTCGCGTACGCTGAATTTTACAACCCAAACCAGCTTTCAATTCAAATAACAAACCTGAACTATATCAAATTTTGTCGATTTCAACCTCGACGTTAACAGTATCCCTGCTCATCTTGAAGATTTGGACAATCAAGCTTAAGCTTAAGCTTAAGTTCTCTTGGTTTTTACAGAAGCATAAGCTTGATTGTCCAAATCTTCAAAATGGGCAAGGATACTGTTAACGTCGAGGTTGAAATCGACAAAATTTGATGTGGTTCAGGTTGGTTATTTGAATTGAAAGCTGGTTTGGGTTGTAAAATTCAGAGTACGTGAATTTAGGTATGAAAATACCTTTGGGAAACAGTTGGGGTTGATGTTCCCCGTTTTCCCTATATTAAAATGACGAAACTTCTCTCATTTTCATCGTAGCAACTAGCAACCCATCGATTTCTCATAGGTCATTTGTTTTTTGTATTTTAATTGATTTTTTTTTTTTGTAGTTGAGAATTTAAAGAAAAGCAGCTAAAGTGTCACTAACAATTTATTGAAATTACAAGCCAACAAAAGTGAAAATGTAGAGGACACAAATACAAAAAATGAAACAGGATGATACATACATAATTGGACATGTGCTTAAAAGAGGGTAAAGGGTAAATTTCAACCTGAACAATTTCAAAAGTGTATTTTTATACCTCAACTTTGATAACGTGTGAATTGCAACATGAACTAAATATTTTTTCAAATAAATAACACGAACTATCAAATTTGTGCAAAAATCAACATTGACCGGGATTATGTTGGTCAACTACGATGAGTCAGCTGTAATGTATGCAGATTTTGCTGAGTTATATACCACATATACAAATTTTGCTGAATCACCTACCATGTGTCAGAAATTATTTTATGTTTTTTATTTAAAATTTTGTATCTAAATTTTAAATGAATATGCAAAAAGAGAAATTTCATTTAATTTTAATATTTGGTGTATAACATAAATAATGTAAAAGAGATTTTCCGTTTTACCTTTTAAATATTTGGAGAGACAAAACCAAGAGCATACAAGAGATTTAACATAAACCACAAGGTAAACGAATCCCGTAAAGAATTTAGAAATGATCTCATTGTGCTTCGAATTCTTATATTTGCTATTCGTTTTTCTAAACGATAAAAGACTATTCAAAATTTGTACATGTGGCATATGACTCAGCAAAATCTGCATACATGGCAGCTGACTCATCGTAGTTGACCAACATAATTCCGGTCAATGTTGAGTTTGTGACAAATTAGATAGTTTATTATGTTTATTCAAAAAAAAAATATTTAGTTCAGGTTGACATTTACACGTTATCAAAGTTTAGATATAAAAATACACTTTTGAAATTGTTCATGTTGAAATTTACCGTTTACCCACCGAAAGGATTGTTGAAATAAGGGTTGATGGTGACTAGATAAGGAAAATGAAGCTAGAGGGTATACAAATAAACCCAATCAATACCAAATAACAATTTAAATTCTACATTTCATTCACTTCGATGCTCTCTCTTACACAACACGCAAGCATTAGATATAGTGCTTCCCACACACTTGCACCATGCTTATACATAGTAGACCTAACCTTACTTTTAGGCATCATTACTCTAGGATAGAACCAAGCTTACATGCAAGGTTTACCAGCAACTATTAGTATTACACAACATCAACTCTACTTTCTTAGGCTAGACTTGAACACACAAACACGTTTCTTCTTTATTTGGGTCATACTTCACTTGCATGCCCTTTACAACAAACCCACTCTATGCCCACAAACTCTTTCATTGACTTTCTTCTCTTCTCTCTTCTTCGACAACTTATTTGATGACATCTTCATCTTCCATGATTGCTTCTTCACTTCTTCATCTTCATTGCTTTCTTCTTTTTCTTTGTTATAGGATTTAATCGAGAACTCAAAACTCAACACTTCAAATACATCTTCATTTACCCATTGAACTAAAACCCTGGTAACAACACAACCTTTCCTATTAACCATCTTACATTCCAAAATCTTCTAAGGTTGTTTCAGTGGCGGAGCTAGGAAATCAGATCATGACCCTCATACCTCTACCCTACCTCCGCCCCTGGGTTGTTTAATAAGCACATCATGGAAAATAGAAGGCAACTGTGTACTCACCACATGATTACCTAACCACAGTTTCCATTGGAGACATGAAAAACGGGATGAATCCAAGAAGAAGATGGTAATGCTAACTTCTAAGCAGTCTTACCACACTCAATCACCTTTAGGCCCATAATACTTAGGAGCCAACTTTTCATTCACCCTTAAGACCATCCACCCTTGTCTATAAGGCTACAACTTCACATACACCAAATCACCAATGTTAAACTTCTATCAGAACTCCTCCTATTTTCATTTTGCTCCATCATATGTTGAGCCCACAATAGATGAAATTTAAGGATCAACAACATACATTCCCGCTCTTGTAAACTCTTAGCAACCACAGCTACTTTAGATTCAACAGGTACCATAACTATTTTAGCCCAGCTATCACATCAGACCACTCAAAACCATCTTCTAAGTCAACACCATCAATGGTTTGGCTATTTGACCAAATTCTTTAACAAACCATCGGTAATAGTTAGCCAAACCAAGAAAACCTAGGTCAGTCCACTATTGCCTGAATCTTAGTAGGATCACCCTTATCAATAAAGTGACCAAGTACACCATCTTTGTTTTTTTTTTTCTCTACCAAGTACACCATCTATATATACATTTTTGAAGTACATTTGGTACTAAAATCTATTTAGGTTTATAACCTTTTATTTTATAATATTTGCATAATCAAACCCTTGCCAATTGAATAAATAACAAAATTTAAAAGTAAATTTTGTAATTAAATCACAAGCAAATCGGAAAATTGGAAACAAATATTTATTACATCAAAAAGATTTCCTAAAATGTCTCTCTTTAATAAATCGAATCGCTCTCCAATATATTATGTAATCTTATTTGTTTTTAATTTATATTATTACATAAAATAGATTTATAATAAAAATACAAAAAAATTTCCACACATTTTGCAATTAAACGTTTTGAAAACGGACGTATATAACTCAAACGATAAAGAAAAAAATATATGTACAACGTCTATAAGGTAAAAAAATTTAGATAATATTTCAAAACCATTATAAATAGTACTAATATGTTCACAACTACAAATGAACATGAACTTTGATTTCTCATATATCCAAATTAAAATTTTAAAGTTTTATAGAATATTTAAAATATTAAAAATAATTAAACTCTACAAATATTTAAAATATAATAATATTGTAAATAAATATGATTGAACGGTTTTGAGTTTATATAAATATGATTATATGTTTCTTACAGGTTGTCTATATTAAAAATTTTATACGGGTTAAGTTAAAATATAAATTTTTATTTACAACAAATCGTCTCGCGGTGTACCGCATGTTTTTTTTAGTGGGAAGTGTATCGCAGATTGACCACATATATCTATGAGTCTACTTATTATACAAATTCATAAAATTATATAAAATTAAAATTATATAAACACGTATAAAACTAGAGTATATAAACCAACTACGAGAATGATAAATCAAACAAATATATTAAATTATGGACCCGTGTTGTACCACGGGGTAAATCCTAGTTCTAGTTGTTGCAAAAGCCATTTATTCGTTTAGCAAATAGTTTTTGCGAGCGTATCACCTCCAAAACACTTCGTAAATACTGTAAGTGAGCTTCCTCTGAATCTCTTTCCAAATTAAAAGTTTTCACTTATCTTTTTTAAAAAAGCTTTGGATATTTATACTAAAGTTTTAGTTTTAATTTTATTTTAAACAAATATAACCCGTCCATCGGACGGGTAATAAACTAGTATATATATAGGTTTTGGATAGTACGAAATTATATATATATATATTAAATATATATAATTATATTAAATTAAATTAAATATATAAGCTTTAGGAAAAGAGGCATAAATAAATGAATATGTTTGGATAGTGGTAAATTTATAAATGTTTAGAGAGTGATATTACAAATATATGAAGCGCTAAGGAAAAAATATTAAAGCTTTGCCCAAGAGCACAAACTTTGCCCATTTAGTTTTTGGCAGTAGATTTAGGGATTAGGTAACTGAAGATTCCATTTCCTACACTCACAAGATTGATATTAGTTAAATAATAATATTCAATATTCAAGGTTCTCTTCTCTCTTGCAACATGTTGTTATCAATACAACTTTTGCTGACAATCAAGCTTTGTTCCTCCTCATCCAATATGATTAGAATGAGTAAGCTCTACGCGCTGATTTGAATACCACTGCACTTATCATCAATGCATCATTCCTTAAGAATAAGATGAAAAAGAAGAATAACCTCGGAAATGCAGAATGTGGTTTGCTTGACTTCCAACCAAGATACATATTTTGTTACATCCGACTACAACTACTTGTTTTGTTGTATCTGTTTAACAAAATCTGAGATGGATGCTCTTGCACAGAAAACTCTTCTCCTTAATTCAATTATATTTATTTATAGAGATATTAATTTATCATTAAATTAATAATAGAAATATTTTCCTAATTTGGTAATTTTTCAAAAATAATATTTAAAACTAAGATTTAATCGTTATAACTAATATTTTCTTAAAATCAATTAAAAGAAAAAAAAACAATTGGCATGTTTTGAAAAAGAACATTATTTTTTTTTTTGATACAATTAAAATATTAGAGTTCAGCTTTAACAAAAAACATTGTGTATATATAAGCATATATATATATAAATTGCTCCACTAGAACTATGATTACTGCAACATTTGCAGTCCACCAATTCATTTCACTGAATCAAAATTTTAATTCACGAAAACATAAGCATCCTCAAAAAACATGCACATATGTAATATATTACAAACTTGATAACAAATTTAGTTTTTGAAATTAATCTCGCACGTACGTGCGGGTCCGAACCTAGATCAAAATTTTTCTTCACAACTAAAACTGTAAACTAATAACTATAAAACAAACATAGATTCATTCAGAATAAATATCAAAATGACGTACAAATCAATTTCAAAAATGAAAACCATGTATTAAGAAATCAAAGCAAGAGAGCAAATATATTTGGAATTTAGTTAGTCTCACTCATCGTCTTCTTCTCCATTTGTCTATGGATTATGGCGGAACGAGCAAATCTACCTCGTAAACCTCCGATTTCAGCCAAGACGAAGGTTTGAAGCAGGCAAACCGACAACAAAGAAAGTCGAGGTTGAGATCCCCTTTTGAATCGTCAACAACGACAACAAGATCAAAGACAAAAGAACAACGGAGAAGTAGAGATCAGAGAGAGAGAGAGATCAACGACATCGAAGGTTGAAGTTATGACTCCTTGCCATGGCCATGGTACCAAAGCTGGGACTGGACGTGAAGACGAGCATCCTATACTGTCACGGCTAAAAACACATGAAAAATCAATCATGTATTTAGGGGTATAACAGGTATAAAAATATAAATAAGGGTACAACTAAAAATAATCACAAAAGGGGGAATCTTTTTAAAAATGAGCAACTCAAAAGGGGTATTTCTAATAAATTCTCAATTTTGTATTGGTTTGTGAGAAAATTATCTAATTGTGTAAAAAAGTAAAGCCAAAAGATAATCCATTAAAGAACAGAGTGAGTATTAGGTCAATCAATACTATCAAAGAGAGAATTTTATCGCTTACAATTAATACACAATATTAAATGATTTGTTACGGTGGATCTGATTAAACAAATTGGCCCATTTACACTAATAAATTTGGAGATGATTCATATGGCATGAAAAATTGATTTGAGAGCCCTTCCAATCCCAACATTGTTCTTGAGCTTGGAAACTGCGTGAAACTCAATCAAGAATCAAGAAATCTAGTTGAGAAGTCACAGTGCGAGTATGCATTCTTACCAGGAGGAGAAGTGCCTGCCTACTTCACTTATCGAACTAGTAGTGGAAGTGCTTTAAACATTCATAAAAAGCTTACCCTTTCCACAGTCACGGGTTTCAAGGCTTGCGTCGTGCTTGCTGCGGGATCTAGTTCCAATGTTTTGTCCGTAAATGGCATATCTTGTTGCGTCAAAAGCAAATACAATGGATCATCTATTCAATACTTCGAGTGGCCAGTGATGTATCCATCTCTACTTCTAACGGATCACCGGTGTATCCTTGACGTTGTCTTAGAGGACAAATGCAGTGATGGTAAAGGTAAAGTCCTTATAGATCAAGAGATGTTTTTCAACTTTGGTTGCTCTCATTACAAGATTATTGCTTGTGGTGTACGCCTCTTGACGGGCCATGAAAAAGAAGGAAATTTCGATGGAAGTTTTGGAGTTAGATTTGGTGAATTGTCTGAAGATGAATATGGACAGAGAAAGAAAAGCAAGAAGAGAAAAAGACTAAACGTTGATCCATTTATGTAGCCGTCACTGAATTCACGAAACGATACATTAAAAGGATTTCAGGAGAAATGTAGGCGGCCTGACTACCCCCTGGCATTAGTCGGAAAGCATTCCAAACTCGGGATAGACAGTGTGGTGGCCCTTTGGGGAGAAGTGCACTTTGAAGCATTTTAGTGCGTTTCTACCGGGCCTGATCGGATCAGCCGATAGAGTTTATCAAAAAAAAAAGATTTCAGGAGTATATTCTGTGGCTACAAAATGTCAACGTTGGTTAAGGGTTGCAATAACAATGTTTGATTTTAAGGGTTGCAATAACACAAACCATTGGTGATTGGAGTTGCATGGTTTATTTTTGTTTCGACTTGGAATAACATTCATGCATGTAAGATGTGATAATTGTTTATATTATTTTCTAGCTGCTTAGTCCAAAACATAATTTTGAATTGGATCTTGTTTATATTCGTTTAATTGTATCTATGAACTCTAATCTCTTTGATTAACCCAAACCGACATAACCAAAAATTATGTTAATAATTTAATTATAAGTAAAAAATTCTGAATATATTTTTTTTTTTTTTGTAATTTTCTGTTTTTATCTAATTTTTTAACGAAATTCGATGTGTCACATTCTGGCATCTAATGTTTTACTTGACATATATCACAATCAAGTAAGTTAGTAACTTCGAAAACCAAGTTTTACATAATAAGAATTTTGAATTAACATTAAAAATCCATTATGATTAGGTATACTTTTATATGTATTACTTATGTAGAATTTTTTATGATAGGTTTATAAATTTAATTTTTAATTTTTTTAAATATCTTAAATTTACACATATCAGTATCTTATAACTAACACATATCACATTAATGACTAACTTATTTAGATTAACTTATTGAATAAAAATTATGTAAACATTACATAATATTCACGATAATGCAAATATTTTTTAAGATTAGCTTATAGTTGACTTACTTATTGTATTTACTCTGATTGTATCAAAACTTAACTTCAAATCTTAAACCTATATCCCAAACGCTATAGTTAAAACTTAAACTTTTATATGCATATATCTATACTATCAAAATTGAAGTACTCCGTCGAGAATAACCAAATTTTTAATTGAAATAAATTGATATTTCAATTTCGGATCTTTAATTGGGTATGGATAATAAATAGGATATCTCTATAGCATATTGTATCATTTCCATATGTAATTTTGATCTTCGTAAAATATCTCTACCTAATTTAATCTATTATATCAACAAAAATTACAATTCTCCCTTCACCTTTATATGATCTTATTTATATTTTATATAATCTTATTACTTAAAACATATATATATATATATATATATATATATATATATATTATTATT
>NW_006238920.1:3073805-3096706 GCF_000375325.1 Capsella rubella | reverse complement strand
AAGAAAAAAAAATAAAAAAAAAAAAAAAAAAATAACAAAATAAAAAAAATAAAAAAAATGAAAAAAAAAAAAAAAGAAAAAATAAAATAAAAATATAAAAAAAAAAAAAAATAAATATAAAAGATAAAAAGAAAAAAAAAAAACCTAAACCGAAATATAATTTCGCTTAATTACAAAATATAAACCCTAACCACTATTTTATCAAGCCAAACCGAAATAATATTTCGTTAATTACAAAATCTAAACCCTAACCAATATTTTATCAACCCAAACTGAATGATAATTTTGTTTAATTACAAAATCTAAACCCTTACCACTATTTTGTCAGCCCAACTGAAATATAATTATGTTTAATTACAAAATCTAAACACTAACCACTATTTTGTCAACCCAAACCGAAATACAGTTTTGTTTAAGAATAAAATCTAAATCCTAACCACTCTTTTATAAACCCAAACCAAAATATATAATTTCCTTAATAAAAATCCTACAGAATTTGTTTACTTAATTTGTTTTTTTTTTTGAATTTTGATTCTTTTTTAAATAAAAAATGACATGGCATATTGTTGTATTTTGATTGGCTATTAGAAAGGGGGTGAACCTAAGTATTTTTCAAATTTTAAATAATGGATCAAAATCATTATAAATAAGACCAATAACCTTCCAACTATACAAATGAGCAGCAAGATTGATTCTCAAGCGTCCTAACTTTTTTTTTTTTTAACAACGATTAATTCATACGAAATCTTGAAGAGTTTACAAGAGCAGAAGCTAGAGAAGCCTTTTGCAAGGGAATCAGCAACTACATTTGCTGTCTTGGGAATAAACTTACTTTCAAAAGCTTTAAAAGAAGAGATAAGGAGGAAAACATTTGAAAGAACTCCATGAGCTTCCATCAAAATAGTTTGGATGAGATAGTCTTAGCTAGGACTTGACAATCAGTATTAAGGGTTAAATCTTGTAACCCTAAATCCAAAGCCATACTAAAGGCTGGGCAGATGGCCAAGTATTCCGCTACAAAAGGTGAAGACACGAATGCACAGACATCTAAGTGTCTTGACGAAGATCCCACTACAGTGGAAAAGAGAATCCAGCCCAAACCTGCAATTCTAGAGGCTTGATTCTAAGCTGCATCAGTTAGGGCCACATTGCTCAAATCTACTCCTAGTCTTTGGTGAAACCGATTCAATCCAAAAACACTAGGGGAATGCACAAGTTCATGTGCTGCCTACCATTCCTTTGCGTCTTTAATGGCCTTCAAAAGTGATTCCTCTTCTCTGAACCTCCTGTTATTGAACACCAACTGATTCCTGGACAGCCACAAGTTCCAACAAATCCAAGGATAAAGAGGTCCCCTCCCTAGTCCTGTTGGTGGTAAAATTCTCTTCTCCCTTTGGTAGCTAATCCCAGAAAGTGTATCAGTGAAGCTAGGGACCATACTTTCTTCGCCAATTGGCAATTAAAAAGCAAATGGCAAATAGTTCTGTGCATCTAGTGCAGGAAGAGTCAAGTGACATACCCCTGGAAGCTAACTGCCTCCCAGTAGGTAACGCCCCCGCGAGGGCTTTCCACAAGAAATTTTGAATTTTAGGGGATACTTTAACATTCCAAACTTCCTTTAACATTCCAAACTTCGAATTTAAAAACATCAAGAACTGATTGTTGCCTATTTTTAGGTTATTCATTTTTTCAAAAGCCAATAAATAATACTCATACATATCCCTTAGAAAATAACCATAGAAATTACACTAGCATACAAAAAGAAGACATTCATCAATCAGAGAGTAGCAGAAAGAACCTTGTGGAAAGAAATGAACGTAGAGTAAGGGACATCAAGCACACGAGCACGCCACTCCACATTCCCCCAAATTTCACAAGTATTGCGCCTTTCAAGCGCAATCTCTGCACACCAAATCATCTCCCTATAATAGACAACCTGGTGCCACAAAAGAGCTAGCTTTCCACAATAATCAGCCATTCCAGCAAAAGTATCCAGAGGTACCTTGGCCGGTAGTCCTACCAAACCCTTGACATCGTTCCACGTTCTTGCCTCTAGGTCATACCATCTCAACACACGGTCATAAGAAGTACGCGAGTACAAAACATCATCTATCTTGCAAAAACAACGTGAATGCATATATACAGGCATGGAGTCTCCGACCTCCTCCCACCTTCATTGCTTAGGATTGTAATCAACCACATTGTACCACCCAATCACCAGGCTGACCTTTCCGCCAACACATGTGCTTAGGGAGACATCTCTGCCTTTTCCCAATCTGCGTGGGACAGTCACCACATCACATACATATGTTTTTGTGTCCAAAACCGCGAGGGAGTTCTTGAAATCCGAGCCTTCTTCTTTGCATAATCCTGTTACATAAATCTTTTGATCAAAGGAGGGTAGCGGAAACTCTAATTAGCTCAACGGGCAAGCTTGGAGCCTCGCGCCACGTGTGAGACGTGCAATCAAGAATCGAAACACTAGAGGAGCTCCCAGTACGACTGCCGCGTTGGACTGCGCCAACGTTATAGATATCAGAGCCAACCGCCACAAGACTCATAGACTCAACCCAAGGAGAACAGGGAATTGGGACTCTAGCCAAAACATAACCACCTGACTTAGGTTTGCGGCAGAGGGTGAACCAGCTTGGGCCGTTTCTACAATATTGACGTTCATCTACGCACACATAGAGACGACTCTCCCTGCGGCCCAAGAGTGACCTGGCCTTGTAAAGGCTCGGTGAAGCTACGAGAGTTCGAAAGCTCTTGGAGACGAGTGAGAGAATCAGATAGAATAATATGGGGACGCGTGCGATGATCGACAATACAAGATCCTCGGGAAGTGAAGTTAGGGTCCATTGCGAAGTCGTTGTCTTCCTCTTCATCTTCCCTCTCGATTTCTTTTACTTGCTCTTTAGGGCTCGGCGGCCGAAGGTGTTACTTTTTAGGTTATTCATTAGTTTGTTTTTTTTAATTATTTCATGTAATTACTGACCACATTCAATTTCAAAAAATCTTTTCCATCCAATATCTACACAAAATCTAAATAAATAAACAAATTAATGACTCATAATTTGGCCTATAAATAATTTACATCCAAACTACAATTACCATCACCAAACACAAACACACGTTTGGATTTTGTTATTGTAGAAAACAATGAATCATGCTTCTGTGAGATATATGATAATATTTCTAAGAATGTTTTGATGTGATTCATGCTTCTATTAGAAAGGTTACTTTATTTATATTTTGTTTTTAACGTGATATAGAGGAAACACTACAAGAAAACACGCGTATTGCGAGGGAAATTTGCTAGGGAAATAATGCCTAGCAAAATTGCGACGTTATAACTAGACTGTTGCGAGCAACACGACGCGCCTCGTAGAATACTCGCAAACTTGCTAGGGAATAGATCCTCGCAATATTGCGAGGCGCTTGCAACCACTTTGCTAGGTCACCAAAACCCCTCGCAAGGAACTAGCTAAATTGCGAGATAATAACTAGGCAACAAACTTATTAAATGATATGGCAGATGTTGTCGAAAACTGGATAAATCCCTCGCGAGTTGGTTGCAATTGCCTAGCACGTTCCCTAGCAAGTTCGTAGCAAAGTTAGGCGAAAACAATTTAAATGACTTTGACAGAGTTGTCGGGATAAAGTTCAAACTTGAGTTGGAAATTGTGAGGCAAGATTCTCTTTCTCTCGCAAACGTCTAGCAAATATCTAGCAATTCCGTAGCGAAAGTTAGGCGAAAACTTTTTACATCGTTTGACATTGTTGTCGGGATATAGTTCGCAGATTTGTTGGAAATTGTGAGACAACACTCTTTCCCTTGTAAGAGCAATCTTCCCTAGAAACTCCATAGCACTCGTTTTTTTCCCCCTATAAATAGCAAATCCATGTTGAACTGAAATCATAACTCAAACATTTGCAAAACACAAAGCTATTCTAGAAAGAAAAAGTTCTCCAAAGTGAGCCATTTGAAAAAATGGCTGGAAGCAGAGAGCATGAGATATACACAATACGACGATGGATGTACAATCATAGAGATTCGGAGACCGGTGATGTGACGAGAGAATTTTGCGATGGTTTACGGGGGTTCATGTACCAAGCAACAAACCAACCTTTTGCTCGTGATAACGGTACAATTTTCTGTCCATGTTGTAAGTGCGTAAATGAAAAATACATGGAGTTTGATCTAGTGAAGAAACATCTTTATAATAGAGGGTTTATGCTTAACTATTATGTATGGTTTCGTCATGGAGAGGGTTGTAGCGATAATGCTGGAAGTAGTACGCATAATGTTGTTGGTCAACCTAGTAATTATGAAAATTATGGGCATCAAGAATATGATCAATTTGGTTTTCATGGGTTTAACCAAGAAAATAGATTCTATGATATGGTTAATGATGCATTTCCTGAAAGTAATCCTGCTTTTGCTGAGAGTAGTACAGAAGAACCCAACGTAGATGCGAAACGTTTTTATGATATGTTAGATGCTGCAAATCAACCTATCTACGATGGATGTAGAGAAGGGCATTCTAAGTTATCATTGGCATCTAGGATGATGACAATTAAAGCTGATAATAACTTAAGTGAAATTTGCATGGATTCATGGGCTGAGTTAATCAAAGAATATTTGCCAGAAGATAATTTATCGGCTGAGAATTACTATGAAATCCCAAAGTTGGTTTCAGGTCTTGGGTTACCATCTGAAATGATTGACGTATGCGTTGACTACTGCATGATTTTCTGGAAAGATGATGAAAAGTTGCAGGAATGTCGGTTTTGCGGGAAGCCGAGATATCAGGATACTCAAGGAAGGACGCGGGTTCCATACAAACGTATGTGGTACTTGCCAATCACTGATAGATTAAAACGCTTATACCAATCAAAGAGGACTGCAGCAGCAATGAGGTGGCATGCAGAACATTCCACTGCAAATGGAGAAATT
Organism: Capsella rubella; assembly: GCF_000375325.1. NCBI lineage: Eukaryota > Viridiplantae > Streptophyta > Magnoliopsida > Brassicales > Brassicaceae > Capsella > Capsella rubella. The sequence goes on along the minus strand of NW_006238920.1, from coordinate 3,091,749 downwards.
ACACATCCCTCGGATGCGAAGGCGTGGAAACATTTTCAAACGGTATATCCTGACTTTGCTTAAGAGTGTAGGAATGTTTATCTTGGTTTGTGTACAGATGGATTCAGCCCATTTGGTATGTCTGGGAGGCAATATTCTTTGTGGCCGGTTATCTTAACGCCATACAATCTTCCTCAAGATATGTGTATGCAAAGCGAATTTCTATGGTTGAGTACTTTAGTGCCAGGGCCTAAGCATCCGAAGCGAGCACTCGATATATTCTTGCAACCTCTGATTCATGAGCTGAAGCAGTTGTGGAACGAAGGGGTTCAAACGTTTGATTACTCGAAGAAACAAAACTTCAATATGCGGGCAGTGCTAATGTGGACGATTAGTGACTTTCCTGCATACGGAATGTTATCTGGATGGACAACTCATGGAAGATTATCATGTCCATATTGTATGGAGCGAACTGATGCGTTTCAGCTTAAGAATGGACGAAAACCATGTTGGTTTGATTGTCATCGTAGGTTTCTTCCTCTGCATCATCCGTACCGAAAGAACAAGAAGTGGTTTAGAAAGAATAAAGTTGTGCGTGTTCCTCCACCGAGCTATGTTTCTGGCAATTATTTGTTAGAACAGATCGATTATTATGGTGCTCAGGAGACATGTAAAGTTGGAGGTAACTGGCACACCCCAGCGAATATGCCAGACGGATACACCTGCACTCACAATTGGCACAAACAGAGTATTTTCTGGGAGCTTCCATATTGGAAAGATCTCCTCTTGAGGCACAACCTGGATGTGATGCATATCGAGAAAAACGTTTTTGATAATATCATTAACACACTTTTGAATGTTCAGGGTAAAACAAAGGATAATATGAAGTCAAGGTTGGACTTGGTGGAAATATGTGCAAGGGTCGAGTTACATCTTATGAGAAATGGAAAAATGCCAATATCGAACTTTCGATTGACCGCAGATGCTAAGAAGGCGTTGTTCGAGTGGATTACATCAGAAGTGAAGTTCCCAGATGGTTATGTTTCAAAATTTTCTAGATGTGTTGAGCAAGGCCAAAAATTCTCAGGTATGAAGAGCCACGATTGTCATGTCTTCATGCAGCAGTTACTGCCATTTGTGTTTCTTGAGCTTCTGCCAACACATGTTCATGAAGCTATTGCAGGTAATAATAGTATACTTAATTAATTCGTTTATGTACTAGTGTTATTTTTTACGTATAATTAATTAATTATATTATTTGATTAACTTATTAACTCATTTTACATAACCTTTGTAGGTATCGGAGCATTTTTCAGAGACCTATGCACCCGAACATTGTCTTGGGACGGCATTCAGCAGCTAGATGATAATATCCCGGTGTTGATTTGCAACTTGGAGAAAATATTTCCACCTTCATTTTTTGATGTGATGGAACATCTCCCAATCCATCTACCACATGAAGCAGCTCTTGGTGGACCTGTGCAATTTCGATGGATGTATCCGTTTGAGCGGTTTATGAAGTCTCTGAAAGGAAAGGCGAAAAATCTTGCAAGAGTTGAGGGATCGATAGTCGCCGGAAGTCTAACAGAGGAAACTTCCCATTTTACATCTTACTACTTTAGCCCTTCCGTGAGAACAAAAAAAACTCGTCTTCGAAGATATGACGACGGAGGTGTTGCACAAACCTATAACGTTCCTGATGTCCCGGATGTCTTTGCACAGATAGGAAGACTTGCTGGAAAGTTGAAAGAAGTTTGGTGGGAAGATCATGCCTATTGTCGAGCAGCTCACAATTACATCTTGCGTAATTTGGATTACATCCAATCTTTCGAGAGGTATAAAATTTGGATTTAATTTCATATTGATTTTTATTGTGTATTTAAACTTCTTTATGGAAATTGACATAATAACTTTTGAGTGTAGGATATTTGATTCGCAAATACGTGAAGCCTTTCCCAATTTAGAAGAAAAAGATTATGAATCTTACAAGGACCGTGATTTTGCTGGATGGTTGAAGTATTATGTAAGTATAGTAATGTAACCATATATATATATATATATATATTTATATATATATGACTTTTACATACTAATATAACAATGCATGATATATATATTTGCATGTATTTGAATAGGTTCAAAATGGATGTGGAAATGAACCCTTGCCTCTTTGGTTGCATGAGATCGTTCAAGAACCAAGAGCGAAGATCACTACGGCTCCGATGTACTTTACTCGCGGTTATACATTTCATACGTATAGACATGGAATTCGAAGAGCTACAGCAAATTACGGAATCTCAGTAAAAGCTGGTGATAGCGAATTCTATGGTATTTTGCAACAAATATTGGAAGTTGAATACCCGGGTCTTTTGAATCTGAAATGCATACTTTTCAAGTGTGATTGGTATGATCCAACTATGGGTCGAGGCATGCGAGCAAATAACTTGGGGGTCGTGGATGTTAACACAAACAAAACCTATGGAAGATTTGATCCTTACATCCTAGCATCACAAGCAGAGCAAGTGAGCTTTCTATCCTATCCTCGTTTGCGACAAAGACGTGAAATGTGGTTATCAGTTATTAAAGTGAATCCAAGAGGTCGTATAATCGGTGGTGCTTAAGGAAAAGCTAGCAGCAACTGAAGCTCTTCTTCAGCAGAGTATTGAGAAGGTTAATTGCTTGCAAGCTTATTTTGTTTACTTTGCTGAGAAGGATTCAGAGTTTGCTGCAAGGTTTTGATCTGGACACCCAGCTGGACCGACAGAGACAAACCAGACCGGGGCTGACATGACAAATCAGACTGAGGCTGCCACTGCATCTGCCCACATTGGAACCTCCTCTGCTATGGACTTGAACTCTTGACCACAATGGAACCTCCTCTGACCAAGTTGATATGATGACCTTTAGTTTTTGATTTTCATGATTGTAAATTTGTAAACCTAAACCTATGACTTTTATCATAATTCAGTTTCTAATTTCTATTTTTCATTTTATCATAATTCAGTTTGCAAGTAAATTTAAATCATAATTCAGTTTCTAATTTCAATTAGATTCATAGCATAAGTCGGCGAATGTTAATAAATGTATGGTATAGTGTAAAAACAAAAAAAAAAAAAAAAAGTGATGATTTGGTCTGTATACTAACCAATTGCAATATATGTGAGGGAATTGCAAGACAGTAATTTTGCAAGTAAATTGCAACCAAACAAGCTCTCGCAAATTTGCTACGACATTTGCGAGGCATGTAAACCCTCGCAAATATAGCGATAAAAGTGCTAGGAGTGAGATACTCGCAACTTGCTAGGGAATTTGCGAGACATGTAGTACCTCGCAAAATTTGCGAGTGAAGTGCGAGCGTTACAATTTGCGACTGAAGTGCGAGCGTTACAATTTGCGAGTCACGATTTGCGAGAAAAAGTCGTTTCTCGCAATTCCCTTGCGATTCACGTATTGCGAGGAATACGCTAGGCATTCTTCCCTAGCAATACGCGTGTTTTCTAGAAAACCTTTTATATCATTATATTATTTGTAGAAAACAAAACTTTTGTTTCTTTTATTTTATTTTGTTATCAAAAACTTTCAAACATATATTGTTATTTTTTTTTACGTTCATGAGTATATTATACTTTTGATATTTTGTGCGGATCAACATTAAAAATGGACAATGATGATTGTTATGTTTGTATATGCTATACGTTTTTGTCAGATTCTGTCATATGGTTATAGCTTTTTTCACCTAATATTTTTTAACCCACTTTTAAGTTTATGATATAAAAAGTTATAGATGTTTATAATCGTTACTAATTTTTTTCATTTAATAAGAAATGTCTTTCTATAGTTAAAATTATACACCAAGTTTAAATTGAAATATTATTGATCTTGCTATAATTTTAATCATGAGTTTAATTTTCAACGATTATATAAAAATAAATGTTGTATTATGTTTCCAATGGATTGTATGATAGGACGGGTTGCAAGAGGGAACGCTTGAATTGATATTAATAAAAAAAATTAAAATATATTTATCTCATACTTCAGTACGGGTAAAAATTTTCATTTTACTATTTTTAACAAAAATAATATATGACATATATAATTAAAATAATTTGGTAAAAATTGATATTATATAATCTTAATAATTATTAAATAAAATCCGCAAAATCTGTAAATTTTTAAAATATGAATTAAAAATAAAAATTAGGGTTAAAATGAAAAACTATTTGTCCCGCGCTGTACCGCGGGTTAAAATCTAGTATATATACATTTTTGAAGTATATTTTGTGCTAAAATAATGTTTGGCAATGATTTCCTAAAAAACCAATGTCTTAAACACTACTAATCTATTTCTTTAACTAAGATTTATCGTTCTTGTAATTCAAAAGCAAACTATCTTGCTAGTTCTTCCAGATCACTCGATTCAAAATTTTTTTTTTGTAAAAGATTTCCCTCCCGGTTGGGCTACCAATCATGGAATAATATTATAATTAATGTGTGGTTGACAAAAAAAAAACAACTAATCTCAAATCATTAAAGTTCTTTTCAAAAAATATGTATTTCGGATCAGTTCAAAATTAAAATTTGGAACCCAAAATCACATATCGGATCCTCACTGATTATTATTTTAATTCAAATTAAAATAATATTACTATATATTGAAGATATGGTAATATTCCGGTTGTTACCAAAAAAGTTAACCAAAAAACAAAACAAAAAAGTTATTACGGGGTAATATTCCGTAATATTTATGTTACAAACAAAAACATTATTACGGGGTAGTTTGCAAATAAAAGAAAAAATATGTAACAATCAAAATATTTATATCATTTAACCAAAAAAAACTCAATTATATTATTATACTAACTCATTTAAATTTAAATGATTTATATAAAAAAATAGATATGTAATGTACCACGGAGTAAATCATAGTTACTTAGTATATTTGTAAGTTTCTTTTATATCCTCATCCAGTTTTATTTTGTGTGTATTTATATTTGATATATTATAAAGAATGGCACAATTTATTTTTCATGTACTAGACATCTATCTTTTATGGTTGACTCTTGTCATAAATGTGTAAGTAATGAAGTCAACGGAGGTTAGATCCTTGACTCGTTGATAAAGTTTGGATATTGCTCACATACATCTGTCTCCACAACAAATGGTTGATCAAACAAAACTCATTATGTTATCATTTACTCGTTTTCTACTATTTTATTCAAAATCATTATACAAAATATATAATTTATTGTAATCGACTATACTACAATAAAATAAAAATATAACATATTCTAATACGTTAAAAGTCGTACGTATATATAAATGATTTTCATGCGCGGTAGAGCGCAGATCCAATCCTAGTTTCTTGTTTATAGAAGAGTGGTTAAGACTTTTCTTTGTCTTTTTATATTTGGAATAAGATAAAGAAGGGCCACAATTTATTTCATTTTCTAGACATCCATCTTTTATGGTTGACTCTTGTCATAAATGTGTTAAGTAATGAAGTCAACGCTAGTTAGAACCTTGCACTCGTTGATTAAGGTTGGAATTGGATAGTGTTTTGTTCTTTTTTCTCATCTTAAAGAGTTAACTTCATTAGAATACAGAGATAGAGACTATCACGTGATCATCTTCTCTTAACACAATATAGAGTAATATAAACACAGCTTCTTCTTTCTTGAAACAAAGCTTGAATGTGAAAAAAAACTCATGCATGCACGTACGTGTTTACAACTTGATTACTTTGGTAAAGTTTTATTTACTATGTCATTGTATTTGGGCTTCTACTTCTCTTATGACCCACGAGAGTCATGGTCCATATATATTATAAAGACCCTAACTGATCTTTTCAAAGAGAAAAGTGAAAAATAGTGTGCAATAATGATAAAGGAGTTGTTGCTTCAACTACTTGCTATGAAATGCATCAGCCATTTGACTCATTAAAGAAGACAGCCATAAGTTAGATATATCATTAACATCTCAACATCATCTCTCTCTCTCGTCAACGTTATCAATTTCCCATACGTCTCTCTTAGCAAATGTAATTCTTATGACAACTACACCTTCTTTTTTTTTCCTTTCAAGTTATAAAACTAACAATGTCTTTTTTTTAGAAAATTACATATCAAAATTACATTTTTAGAAAATATTTATGTTGTGGTTCGTTTGTGGGGTTATATCATAATTTTTTTACAACCGATGTTTTTACCCGATAAGATAAATAAATAAAAATTGTTTTGTGAATTTCATATAATTTTTTACATCATATTTCACTTTCTTCCTCTTTTTTTGGGATTTTTTTTTTGGGATTCTTATGAAAATTTTCATTTTCTAGAACAAACTTTACGGACATGTTATTCTTGCTAAAATCTTATGAATTTGTTATTTTTGAACACTTAAAAATGTTTAGTTAATTTATGAATTTTTTTGCTAAAATAAAAATTTAAGAGTAAATATTAAGGTCAAAAAAAATAGAACTGCTAAACCCAAATATAATGAGTAAATTACATGTTTAGTCACATTTTTTTAATCTGGAAAATGGTCCATATAAATTTATGAAAAATAGCAAATCTAAAAACTTGCTCCAAAAAAATGGCATACCTCATAGTTGATTATTTCTTTTTCGTAAGACAGCTATATCGAACACACGTACTTAAAGAAACCCATTTGGGCATGTGTTGTTGTCCTTGCTAAGTCACATGCATAATTTTGCTTTTTCTTTTTTTTTTTTAAGTTTACATTTATGAGTAAATGATATTTGACGTTTTCTTATATACGACCAATTCAAACCAATATATGTAGCTAGAGAACAATTTAGTCAGTATAACTTTTCTTATGTAAATGATTTACAAATTTGTGCCACTCGTATGTATTCCTTTTCTTTTAAAGATGTTAGTAGGGTTACTAGTGAAATAACCCATCGCTATCTCAAAACTTTAACATAATAGACATTGAGACAGTGAATGATTTGAGTTATTTCCTCATTTGGAATTGGTGTTTATAGTTATTTACCCTTTGAGACTTGGAAACATCATCTCACTTTAAGTTCTCCTACTGTGTTAGGGTTAGACTCTCATGGTGGGAGTCCCATTTACTCTTTAATGCAAATGAATGGGCTTTTATCGTTTGATCCAAGGAACATTTGATGCTATGATACAATGAATCATCGGATTTTAAAAAATGAGACCATCACAAGGCAAGAAGGTTATGTTGACAATCATGTTGCAACAAACACTTCACTAAATCCTAGCTTGATATTGAATAAAGTAACAAACCACACACTTATCATGTTATTTATGCTAGGTTTATGCTACAAATTGTTCACTATTCTAGGGCGGTTTTATAAATGGATAAGTGCATTTTATAGTTAGAGATGTTAATGAAGTAAAGTCCCACATCGATAGTCGATAGTTGGAGAATTGATCAAGTAATATATATAAGGTTATGATCAATCTATTTATTGCCAACTTGTTTTGAGTTAGAAAATCCATGTTTAAGGCGAAATTTATCACGGTATCAAAACCTTGATTGTGTACGATTCTGACTCAGAACAAGCAGGTTGTGAGTAGATTAGCTCTAAACATATATACTGTATATTACTTTATAAATTCTCCAACTACCGATGTGGGACTTTACTTCGTTAACATTTCTACTATAAATATGGTCATCTTTAGATACACAACAACTTCTCTGGATATTGCTCTTTCTGTAATATCTTTTTTCAAATGTTATACTAGGATATCTTGTTTATACATTATTTTGTGTTTAACTAATGTGTTAAGTAATAAAACAGGCGTAGTATAGAAGAACATTACAAATGCATTAGTATGTCTTTATCTCATTTGTAAAACTTTTAAAATCGTGAATGGGATCTTAATCACTATTATTTCATGTGGGGAATATTGCTAGCCAACAGGCTGAAAGTGTCTTAAAAGCTCATTTCTGTGTAATGTAGCCGCCCAAAAAATATATATACTAATGTATATGTCATGTTCATCGGTTCATCGTAAATAACAAAAGTTATAGATTATAAATTTAAATTGAGTTGTTGAGTATTTATTTAAATTAGTTAACACTTTGGCAAAACTTGTGAACAAAATTTCCATATATTCAAATCATGAATATTAGTCTAAACAATTCAACAGTCACAAATACTATAACAAAAAGATTACATTTAAATCATGAATAAATTTGTGTAAAGTTGTAAACTTCTTGCTTCGCAATTTGATGTTTCATTACCTGCAAGATAGACGTGTGTTGTCCTTTGTGGCTAGCTTTACTCATATTGTTCGTTGCTCGAGCTATTGTTTATGTTTCTGACTCTTTTATTACGTCTTTTGTCATTTATACTATCGGTTCTAGTTAGAGCATCTCGACCACATCTCTATATTTACCTCTATACTCTATTTTAGAGGCAAATTTACTCCAACAGTCCAACCCATCTCTATTCTCATCTTTAATATAGAAATTGCTATATTATTCTTTATATATAGAAAAATTCCTCTATATATAAAAGAAAAATAGAGTTCTCTATTATAAAGGTGTATATTAGAATAAAACTTACTTCTATTATAGGGTACTACTTACTTCTATTATAGGGTACTTCGATTTTAGAGATAAAAATAGGAAAATACATTGGAGATGGTTTTAGATTATCTGTAATTTTAGAGCTTTCGATTCGTTATGTTAATCTATCGTTTCTCCCTTTTTGGCTTTTAAATTCCGGAGATATTTTGTGTTTCCACCGACTTGTATATTTTAACAATGTATTATTTTCTTGAAATGATAATTAAAACATATGACAAAAAAAACAAGTTTATGAACAATTCTCCTCCCAAATGGCTCTTTTGAGCTCATCATAGTTTTTGACGGAAAAAAAGATTAGCATCCTATTTTCCTCTTTTTTTTTGGACTAGTCATATATATGTTTAACATATATATGAGCTCATCATTAAAAAAAATTAGTTTCCACTTTAATTGAGCTTAAACTCTACTTTGTAAAGTTTTTTCTTATAGCATAAATAAATTTACATTATAAAATAAATAATAACCAAAGCTAAGATTAGATATGTTGTACATCAATCATACTATAACATATATAAAGCAAACAGTTTTAAGTGTTCATAACAATCTTAACATCCAAATTTATATATTTGTCTTACTATCATGTTCTAAACAAAAACCAAACCACAAACCTGTCGGTTTTTAACCAAACCAAGTTACTTCTAGCTTAATCCAATACAAAAAGAAAAAGAAAAGAAACATAAACTGATCAAGAAACCCAAATTGACAAATTGTCAAAAAAACAAAGTGGTCACCCTTATTACCCCATTCAACATATGATGATAGTATAAAAAAAAAACCTTATAATAAATGCAAACATAAGATCCAAAACTACACCTTATACAACGGAGGAATTAAGAGTGACATAACTCACTCCAACTACGACCAGTACTAGTAGTTGGCGACATTAACTACTCTCTCACCAACCACCAAACCCAATCCCCACAATATTACCATTACTCTCATATAACTACACAAACTCATATTTACATTTTTTGCCAAACACAAACTCTTTATAAGATATACACTTCATAGATCTCACTCACATAACCAAAACCTAAAAAGAAAAAAAATGGGTAGATCCAACGAGCAAGATCTACTCTCTACCGAGATTGTCAACCGCGGGATCGAACCATCTGGTCCTAACGCTGGCTCACCAACGTTCTCGGTTAGGGTTCGAAGACGTCTTCCTGATTTTCTCCAGTCTGTGAACTTGAAGTACGTGAAACTTGGTTACCACTACCTCATCAACCATGCGGTTTATTTGGCGACCATACCTGTTCTTGTCCTTGTGTTTAGTGCTGAGGTTGGTAGTTTAAGCCGTGATGAGATTTGGAAGAAGCTTTTGGACTATGATCTTGCAACTGTCATAGGTTTCTTTTGTGTCTTTGTCTTAACCGCTTGTGTCTACTTCATGTCTCGTCCTCGCTCTGTTTACCTCATTGACTTCGCTTGTTACAAACCTTCCGATGAACTCAAGGTACGTTGTCCCAATCTTTTTCATAGTCTAATAACTAAGTTTTACTTAGAAATTATAGTTAGATGTATTAGTTTATAGATAGTGAAGCCTAATTAATCAAATTACCTAATTTGTTAATTTGCATGTGTTGGTTAGTAATTATTTTTTAGTTTATGAATGTTGCCAAATTTTGTAATTGGAGTTATAAATTTTGTTTATAAAAATCTTATGTACGACTATAATCAAAGGATATTGATAAGAACCGGACTGATAATTATACGAAAGTTAACCATTCAATTCCGGTTATTTCCGGTTTAATATTTTTGCTTTTGGTCGGTTTAGGTGACAAAAGTCCATTCAATTCTGGTTATTTACGGTTTAATAGTTTTGTTTTGGGTTGGTTTAGGTGAAAAGTCCATTCAAATCCGGCTATTTCCGGTTAAATAGTTTTGCTTTGGGTTGGTTTAGATGAAAAAAGTCCATTCAATTCCGGTTATTTCCGGTTTAATAGTTTTGCTTTGGGTTGGTTTAGGTGACAAAAGAAGAGTTCATAGAGCTAGCAAGAAAATCAGGAAAGTTCGATGAAGAGACACTTGGTTTCAAGAAGAGGATCTTACAAGCCTCAGGGATAGGTGACGAAACGTACGTTCCAAGATCCATCTCTTCATCAGAGAACATAACAACGATGAAAGAAGGACGTGAAGAAGCTTCTACAGTGATCTTTGGAGCACTAGACGAGCTCTTTGAGAAGACACGTGTCAAACCTAAAGATGTAGGTGTCCTTGTGGTTAACTGTAGTATCTTTAACCCTACACCATCATTGTCTGCAATGGTGATTAACCATTACAAGATGAGAGGGAACATACTTAGTTACAACCTTGGTGGGATGGGATGTTCTGCTGGGATCATAGGTCTTGATCTTGCTCGTGACATGCTTCAGTCTAACCCTAATAGTTATGCTGTTGTTGTGAGTACTGAGATGGTTGGTTATAATTGGTACGTTGGTCATGACAAGTCCATGGTTATACCTAATTGCTTCTTTAGGATGGGTTGCTCAGCTGTTATGCTCTCTAATCGTCGCCGTGACTTTCGCCATGCTAAGTACCGTCTCGAACACATTGTTCGGACTCATAAGGCCGCTGATGACCGTAGCTTCAGGTTTCATTCTTTTGTACTTTTTACAGTCTTATGATGACCTAGCTAGTAGCTAATGGTTTTGTGGTTTTTAGGAGTGTGCACCAAGAAGAAGATGAACAAGGCTTCAAGGGTTTGAAGATAAGTAGAGACTTAATGGAAGTAGGAGGTGAAGCTCTCAAGACAAACATCACTACCTTAGGTCCTCTTGTTCTCCCTTTCTCCGAGCAGCTTCTCTTCTTTGCAGCTTTGCTTCGTAGAACTTTCTCACCTGCGGCTAAAACCTCCACAACCACTTCCTTCTCATCTTCCCTCAATGCCAAAACCAATGGAACTACTACCAAGTCCTCTTCTTCTGATCTCTCCAAGCCATACATCCCTGACTACAAGCTAGCCTTCGAGCACTTCTGCTTCCACGCAGCAAGCAAAGTAGTACTCGAGGAGCTTCAAAAGAATCTTGGCTTGAGTGAAGAGAACATGGAGGCTTCTAGGATGACACTTCACAGGTTTGGAAACACTTCCAGCAGTGGAATATGGTACGAGCTTGCTTACTTGGAAGCCAAGGAAAGTGTTCGAAGAGGAGATAGGGTTTGGCAAATTGCATTTGGATCAGGTTTTAAGTGTAACAGTGTGGTGTGGAAAGCAATGAGGAAAGTGAAGAAACCTACAAGGAACAATCCTTGGGTTGATTGCATCAACCGTTACCCTGTGCCTCTCTAAAGATTGTTTCTAAAGTAAAAAATCATGTAAGATCTCTAGTTACTCCAACCAAATGATGCATGAGACAGTTTTGGTTTGGATGATAGGAGTTGTTTTACTGATTCATTCGTATCTAAGTCTTGCTGTAAGAATGGATTTGGTTAGAGAGACCTCTTCAGCTTCAACTTTGTTTTTATCATTTGTTTGTTCTATTCGACCCTTCATAAACTTTGAGAGATCAAAACAAAACTTTTCTTTCTTTGGATAGAACAGTTATTTTTTGTAATTTTCTTTATTCAAAGTTAACAATCACTTTCTATAATTAGATCTGTTCTATAATTAGTAAAAACCCATTGCATGATAATGTATTCCACATGATTGACAATGTTGAAGATATATTTAATGGAAAACACTATACTAATTTGAAAAATATTTAAATTTGACTATTAATATGCTCAAACTTACAACTTATATATATATATATATATATATATATCGTTCTATCGTATTACCAATTATATCGATTTATTACAAAAATCATACGATCTCTTACCCAAATCTACAACCGTTCGTATGCAGTCATATAATATGATTGTATGAATGGTTTATTTTTATTTAGTTATAACTACAATTTAAACTTTCATATATAATACAAGCTTTTAAGTCTTTAACTATGATTAATTAAGTGGATAATGGATGATTGGATGTCATACTTTTTTTATTTTAGTTTTGATCTTATAATAAATACTAAGATAGCTTTTGCAAGTTAAAAGAAATGGCAAGTTGTGTTTTCCAAACATTTGATTTGATATTGTTTTTGACGAGAAAAATATATTAAAATTTACTTATGCTACCATATGATTTTTTTTTTCATTTAAATAGTTGATTAGTGGAATGTCCACCTTGATAAAGTTATGACATAAAATATGAGAATCACCTTTAAATAGTTGATTAGTAAATTGTCCACCTTAAAATAGTTTATTTTTTAAATACAAAGTTTAAAGAATTTATTGTCTTTTATACCAAAATTGACATATAGTTAGGAAATGAAGTCAAAAGAAAAGTTTGCACCTCACCTGCACAACCAAAACACATCAAGAAAAATGAAAGTGATGAACATCAAACAAACATTATCAATAACAACATGAAATATTTGGAGCTTATATATGATTATATATATTATTATAAACTTCATCCATAATGTTCGGCAACATTTAAACAATGATTATATTGTTTGTCATTATAGGTTATAATGTTCGGCCACATAAGATTTATGTTTTAGGTGGTTTACCTTAAACTTGTTATATCAAATTGCTCTTACTTCAGTTTTTCTACTATACATGTTTTTGCTATTGATATATGTGATTCACTAAGGAAAAAATACTACCATAGCTAACAGTCTTATATACTTAGTGCATCACCACTGGAGATTGCATGAGAATTGAAAAATAAAAATAATAATATTTTAAATATATATATTTTTAATTAAATTTTAAATGATAAAAAGAAACAGACAATTAATATAAGGGCACCTCCAATGGGAGGTTTTTGATGGGACACTAACTATTAAATTTTTTTAAGAAAATAGAAAGTGTGAGAGAGAATTAATACACAAGTTCAAAAGTACGTAAGCTAAGCACTTCAATTAGAGGGTTTTAGTACACATGTCTTTATGTGAATGGTTTAACTCATATTTTTTATCAAAAATTAATTCAAGAATTTAATTAAATAAAACTATTAATATTTTATTTTTAAAATACTCAAAATAAGAGTTCACCATAACTGATGCTCTAGCAACATTAGATAAAGGAACAGTTCTTTGAAATCCTCTTTAGAGCCCTCTCACCATTCATCGTTTTCTCTCTCTTATTGATTAAATATTTTTATTATTTTAATTATGAGAATTTCTTTAGAGTATCTCCGGTGGACATGGTCTTACTATTCTTATAACAAAATACCCCACTGATTTCTTGTACTGTTTTCTTGTAGTATGTCAAAAATGCGAATATATTTTTGTACTAAATCAAAATTTTTTTGATAATTTGAATTGTATTGCCATAGATATATATTTGACTTTTATGCTTATATTTTCTTCGTCTCAAATAACTTTTAATACCGAAAACAATACCAGTTAAATCAATAACAACGACATTATTTGGTGTTTATCTGATATGAACACATGAATGGCGTCCTACTTTGCTGAGACTAATGTGTTCATGAATTCGTTTGCAAAATTGAATCATATAGTTTTATTTGGTCTTAGTTTCAATAAAAGTGATCATATCAATAAAGTAGAACTAGCGATGGACCCGCACTATTTTGTAATTAAAATTAATCAAAATTTAATTTTAAGTTAAGTTTCAATAAAGTAAACATGAAAATTTTAATTAGAAGATCATATTAATTTTAATTTTAATTTTTCGACGAAAGCTCTTTATCTCTCTCCATATCAAGAAGATCATATTAATTTTAATTTCAATAAAGTAAACATAAAAATACAACTAGAAGATTACAAAAATAATAAATTTAAATTCAGAATTTACTATTAGTGTGAAAATATTATATAGACATATAGTTGGTAAGACAGATATATGTAAAACAATTCTTGATTTGGATCCGCACGTAGTTTGATGAAGGTTAAATAGACTTAATGAATGTTTAATATAATAATGATTTCATCTATATATTGAAATTTATATTGATTGTTAACCGGATTACTGATCGGTTAGGGTTTCTATTAAACTCGTGAATTTGATAACTTAAACAGACCTTTCAATAATTATTTTAGGAATATTCATATTTCTTTTTTAACTTATAATTATTTCTTTTACAAATAGAAAATTGTGTATACTTAACTCATCCACTTGACGCGTGTATTTATATTGCTACTATTACATGTTATTTTGTTTTTAGTTTGCAATATATATATATAAAACTATGAGTCTACACCTACTAATCATAGTCAATAAGATCAATGTCATTATCATGACTTGTGAGAACGAAAGAATGTTGCATTTTATTTTATTTAAATAATTTGTTTAAAAATATATTGATTTTGTTTCATAATATTTTTGTGTTAGATCAGAAAATCCTCGATGATTCTGTTACATGCAAAATATATTTTATCATTAACATTCGAAAGTACCGTGTGATATTTTATTAGTATACGAAATACATATGTTAATACTTCATACATATTTTATCCTACATATACATATTTTGTATAATCTTTTTAGTCCAATGGATATATAATAGACAAGAGTTTTAAGGATATATTAGAGTCGGATCCGCGCTACAGCGCGTCAGAAAAGTTTCGACATGTTTTTCTTTTATAAACAAAAACATTTTCCTAATGAGAAATTTTTCTAGTTGTGTTGAAAATTTTTCATGATAAATAAATATTATTGATTAAATAGTTGCAATTGGGAGAATGGGGTAATTATTCTGTTTTTGTTAATCCATATAGTTTAAATTTTGGTGGGTACATAACTAATATATTTTTTAATAATAAGTGTTCACTAAAAGTGAATAATTTTTCCATATAATTTGAAATTATATTTATGTAAGATTTGGTATTACAAAGTATTTGGTTGTAAAACTTAAGTGGTGTGTATTATATTCTGACCCGTTGCAAAATTATCAATAATTTAAATATATATTCTGCCCCGTTGCAAAATTATCAGTTAATATTTATAATATATATTTTTTTTTATCTTTTGTTAATCCATACATTTTAAAATTTAACTATTATGATATTTTGAAGCTTTTAAAAAAACTTAACAATGTATATAAATAGGCCCATGCAAATAAACATTCTTTGAACTAACATAGTCCATTAATCGATAAAACCCATATTGAGCCCATACTACTTGATCAATCGATCTTCTCCATCCTCCTCCACCTCTTCCAGTAGTCCTTACTCCTTAATCCGCCACCGCAGCTATCGGCTACTGCCGCTGTTTCGGGAATTTCCTCCTCTGCTACGGACCTGTTCTGTTTTTGTCAATGGATGTACGAAACCTAACTTTCTTCTAATCCACCGCTTCGTCTTGTCGTCCTCTTGCATGTGTATAAAATGCAGAGTAATCGAGTTCTCCAATATAAAAAAGCTAGGTAAATTGTCTTTCAATAACTCCTTCCAACTTTATTTGTTAATGTTGTGTCATATTAAAAATCTGTTCTTTTTTTTTTTGACAACAAATCGAATAGATTTACCTAAGAAAGCCAATTGTAAGGACAATTGTTTACAAACTTAGCAATATGTGGTAAGACTCGCACCTTACGAACCAAATTATCCGCAATTACATTTACACTTCTTGAGATAAGAGAAAGAGTAAAAGTAGCAAATTCTTCCCGAATGTGTCCCAAAGTCGTGGATCAATCATGAGCGTGCTAACAGTACCATCCTATGCCTGAATATTTATCCATATCTTTCAAAAACCCATAGATAAAGCACCTATAACCAGAAGAGAGAGACTGTATATGGGAGACCCGATTGCACATCCGCGAGCTATCGACCAGGGGTTCCAGAGCAACATTCTCATCGTCAATCTGGGCCGCCTGCCAAGCACTTGCTTCTTCTTTTGCCAATTTAGTAACATCCAAAGGGCATCTATCCAAATTGTCAAATAGTTTAGCATTTCTAGCCTTCCAAATATACCATATTAAAATCTGATTTTCATAAGAAATTGAGTGAATCATGACTCAATTTGAGGAAAATTAGTTCTTTTAATTTACTGGATCTTCTTATTTGTTGGACTGTTATTTCTTACAACTTAAGGCTTTTTTTCTTTTTAGCCGAAATGGTATTGAGAAGTCATTTAGTTCCTAAAAATCTATAAAAATTACACTTTGTTAGATGAAATTTTAAAAGTCACAGTATACTTTATTTGATAATCATAAAGTTTTTGAAATTCATAGACCTTCAAAATAGAGAAGGTACACATAATACCGATAGAAACGAAATAAAGGAGAACTTTACTCGTTAGTATTTACATCTTTAGTCTTCTCATAAGAGTTTGATTTAGTGCATTCTTTATTTGGTGTATATGGTCATCATGTGAAAAAAATCACATTCAAAAAACTCAGCTTGTAAAAAAATGTGGTACTACCTTAAACTATTCAGTCACATGAGCTAGTCTAAACTTTTCGATAACTTTCCAATCTCCATGAGATCTCTCAAAACGATTGGCATGTTCTTTCCACAGAAAAATGGCTTTTTCACCCTACAAATCAATTACACGAAAATATAAATAATTGGATTTTATAAGTTTAAAAATAGAATAAGAATTCTTGAAAGAAAAAAAAAATAGAATAAGAATTTTGCTAGCTACTACTATAAACTAAGATTTGAGTATTTGTTTAAAGGAAGAATTACTTAGATAAACCACAATTGTATGTTTATTCCCTAAAAATCCAATTTTTTTTTTTATTCCTTAGATGTTTAGTAAGATGGGTGTAATTACAATAAACACACTTGGTCTGTTTTCATTTAAAAATTGCCACGTCAGATTCGACATGCCACGTCATATCTGAAATTGCCACATCATTATTCTGTTTTTAATGATAAAAGAGGAAGAAACTGAAGATTTTCGTCACTATTCACAAACAAAAAAAAAACTGTTTTTTCTCTCTCGAACCCAATGAAGAACCCTAACTTTCGCCGCTTTTCTTTCTCGTTTCTTCCGGCCGCTTATCCTATTATCAGTGTGTCTCTCTCTTTCTCGTCGTTATTATTGTCGCATTTCTTCTCAACTTGGATGGAGACTTTTCGTTTTCTGACAAAAATAACAGGGAAATACGAAACGTCGTTTACGGCTGAGTTATGGTACATTACGGCTGATTTATGACACATTGCGGCTGAGTTATGGTACATTACGGCTGAGTTATATTATGACTTATTGTAAGTTACGGCTGAGTTATGGCGAAAATATTTCAACCTCGGCGATTCCGGCGAAGAACTCTAATTCTCGCTGCTTCTCTCTCTCTCATCTCTTTTGGCCGCTTCGATTCTCAACGAGTCTCTCTCTTGTCGTCATTCCTATCGTATTTCTTCTCAAATTGCGTACATCCAACGTTCTAAGAAAAGAGTTCTTGGTTCTCACATGTGGTTCT
>NW_006238920.1:3072512-3072737 GCF_000375325.1 Capsella rubella | reverse complement strand
ACTAAAATAAAACAATTACAGATCCAACCAGTCTATATCCGAAAACCCATATCACTATCGGATAACCATCGGATCTTTTAACCTCTTTGTCTTCCTCTTCATCGTTTTTGAAAAATCTAAGTTCCCCAAACCCTAAGTGTTTTGAAAAAGGGAGAATTACTTAGATATACCACAATTGTATGTTTATTCCTTAAACAGCCAAATTTTTTTTTTATTCCTTAGATG
>NW_006238920.1:3072054-3072412 GCF_000375325.1 Capsella rubella | reverse complement strand
AATCTCATATCCCATTCTCGAGTTTTGTTTCATTTGTTGCAAAAAAGGTGTCTATGTCAGATCTGAATAGGCCAAGGAAAAGGCAGAAGACTAAAAAGAATAAGAAAAAAAACTGTTCTTTCTCTCTTGAAGCCGACGAAGAACCCTAACTCTCGCCGCTTATTTTTCTCGTCTCTTCTGGCCGCTTATCCTATAATCGGTGTGTCTCTCTTTCTCGTCATCATTGCTGTCGCATTTCTTCTCAACTTGGGTGGAGATTTTTCGTTTTCCGACAAAAAAACAGGGAAATACGAAACGTCGTTTACGGTTGAGTTATGACACATTGCGGCTGAGTTATGGTACATTACGGCTGAGTTAT
>NW_006238920.1:3071372-3071749 GCF_000375325.1 Capsella rubella | reverse complement strand
GTTTTCAAAAGGGAAATACGAAACGTCGCATTGTGGCTGAGTTATGCTACATTACAGCTGAGTTATGGTACATTACGGCTGAGTTATGCTACATTACGGCTGAGTTATGATATACTTTCTTGAGATTACAAAAAGCGTTTTTCGGGAAAGACCAACAATAATTACGTACACATATTCACACGCACACGCATAATAAAGTCATAGAGTATTATGTTTTAAAAAATTATTCAAAATAATTCAAAATTTGAATTCAAATTTTATAAACAAAATATTCAAAATAATTTAAAGTTTTATTGTCCAAATATAGAATAATACGTCACGGCTGAGTTATGCTACATTGCGGCTGAGTTATGCTACATTACGGATGAGTTGTGATA
>NW_006238920.1:3070641-3071135 GCF_000375325.1 Capsella rubella | reverse complement strand
GCATCAAATATTCACATCTATCTTATTTGAGGTTTGGCCGAGTTATGCCAACGACATGGTTGAGTTATTGTAGAATAATTCGAGGTTTGGCCGAGTTATGCCAACGACATAGCTGACTTAACATAAATAAATTTGTGGTTTGGCTGAGTTATGTCAGCGTCATGGTTGACTTACACAGACCATTTCGAGGTTTGGCTGAATTATTGTAACAATAACATGTAGCTCATTGTTACATGATGGCTCAACTCATTCAATCTGTAGTCATCGAGAACCAACTTCACAAGCTTTTCGTGTGTTCTTTCAACATCTATACGTTAGATATGGCTGATTTATGATTTTGATATTCAAATTCGGGGTATAGCTTAGTTATAGTTACGTTCCGTCTGAGGTATAACATAACGTTACGACTGAGTTATATAATGAGGTTTCGTTGACTTATCGTAAATTAAATTCGTGGTTTGGCCGAGTTAATTCCAGACGACGTCGTGTACTTC
>NW_006238920.1:3070290-3070526 GCF_000375325.1 Capsella rubella | reverse complement strand
CTCAATTTTAATATGGTGCTTACCCTCCAGATCTTCCGACGAATTGCGGATGTTGGTGTGGTAACGATATCATCACATACATATCGAAGACAAAGGAAAACCCTTACCGTATCTTCTATAGATGTCGAATGAGTCGCATTTCTTCAAATAGGTTGATGAGGCATCGGTTGAAGAAATTAAGATGGTCGACGCAAAGGTACAGAGAATAGAAGAAGATGTGACGGACTTAAGGCATC
>NW_006238920.1:3069608-3069924 GCF_000375325.1 Capsella rubella | reverse complement strand
ATATAATGGATATGACATATAATAAATATATATTACCAGCAAATATACATGTTAAGATTGTTAATTTTGAAAAGAAAATGGATAATTTACACAATTTCATCCAATTCAAATTATGTAGTGTTGGTTATGACTAGAAACTTGTTCTTGTGTGATAGTTTTCGAAATGTTACCAACAAAGTCTAAATTATTGATGAATAATATGGTAACATGATTGTATCATATTTAAACCTAATATTTATGTGATTTAAGTGATTTCATAACTTGATTATAACTAAAAATTGAGATAACGCATATTAGGTATGGCTGACTTATACTA
>NW_006238920.1:3069286-3069508 GCF_000375325.1 Capsella rubella | reverse complement strand
GCACAATTCTACAACCTCTATCGTCAGTGTTAAATACATATTTTTGTTTCTTTGCCCAGTTACCAGACACAACAATCACTGGAACCGGATGATCCATCAATGAAAATGAAGAACAGAAGTGAAAATGCAGAAAAGAAGTGAAGAACAGAAGTGAAAATGAAGAACAAAAGTGAAAATGAAAAACAGAAGTGAAGTGAAGAACAGAAAATGAAGAACAGAGTG
>NW_006238920.1:3008754-3069119 GCF_000375325.1 Capsella rubella | reverse complement strand
AAGTAATTACTAAAATGTTTTTTAAGATGCCAAATTCAGCCGTAACGTCAATAAGTTAGCCGTAACGTAAAATAAGTCAGCCGTAACTGGGGGCTATATTAGCAATAAATCTTTTGTCTATAAGTCAGCCGTAACATGGTTGAGTTTTCCGTTAAGTCAGCCAATTACGACTGAGTTATGTCTCTGAAACATAAGTCAGCCGTAACGACATTTGATAACTCAGCCGTTATCGATAACTCAGCCACCCGGAGAAAGTTAAGTCAGCCGTGTCGATAACATAACTCAGCCAAACTTCTGATAACTCAACCATCGGACTATAACTCAGCCGTAACGGCGGCTGAGTTATTAGCCGTTTTCTCATAACTCAACCAGATTTTTATAAGTCAGTCGTAACTGTTGGCTGAGTTATGATCATAAGTCAACCATTGACCCGAAACTCAGCCGTTGTCCCAGAACTCAGCCATAACGTGATATAACTCAGCCGTAACGTACGTTATGGCTGAGTTATTGGTGGCACGCGCCTTTTTGTCTGACGTGGCAGTGGCATTTTCCGTAATTAGTTTTTTCCGGTAACGTGTAAAAAGGGCACGCTGGTAATTAAAAAACATTTAAGGATAAAAAAAGTTTTGGATGGTTTGCGTCAATATATCTAAAATGTGGTCCATCTAAGTAATTCTTTCTTGTTTAAAAGGTTGATTTAAAAAAACTTCAAATTATGTTGATTCTTTATAATGTCTTACATAAAGATAGAAATAGATCCTTATCATTTGTTGATTTTTAGGCTTTTGTAGTTTCCTCACTTTCGTGGAATTCTTCCATGAGCAACTGGTAAAATTCTTGTAAACTCATCCATATTTGTAATATCTTATAAACTTCCTTTTCATCAATAATGATATTGTATAGAGTTGAGAATTTTGATTTACGGAATTCAATTTCTCTAGCTTGTTTTGTATCTAGTGTATGAGCTTCAATATTGTTAGAATTACAAATTAAAAAACATGTTGATGTTCAATATATGAAAGATAATCTATCATAGCTCATCAATACTATATATTTAGAGACTTACAGATTCTCATTAATAAAATACGTATATTCCTATTTTAAATAAAATAATAAAAGGAAAAAGCGAGTAAATAATAATATATTGAGTTTTGATACAATTATAAATTATTGGGAATTTAATAAAACAAACCCTCAACATTATCCAGATCCATTTTTAAACCCTAAACTATTTTTTTAGTAAAAAAAACCATGAACTAAAATTCGTTAATAGATTTAACCCTCCGCTTACGGTTTCTGTCTATGATAGTGAGTCGTTGTTTTTAATGAAATATAACGGCGAAGCATTTGTTTTTAACGCCAAAAACAATATGAAGTTCGTTTGTCATAAACCACACCGAGTAGTGCCCATGACCTCCAAATCTACCACTCAGCCAATACAATCTTCTCTTCAAAGTTAATGCTGACGAGTCTTTACTTTAGGGTATCTAGTCTCTTTGGAAATGATGTACACCATATTGCTATTTGGTTGATGATCATTTTTTTGGTTACGTTATTGAGTTGCAACAAGTTCGATGGTTATGTTGGTCAGTTTTTTTAAGCTTTAGACGTTGGATTAATTTATGTTGGTCATGTGTTTTTTTTTGCAGCTTCTCCAAAGTAAAGAATTCAAAATCGACTGTCAAAAAAACTAGACGAGAGAACTCATATTTCTTTTAGTTTTAAGAGAAAACATTTTGTTGTTTTTCTAATAAGTTCCAAGATGACATCATGACAAGTCAGTTTTTGTTTTTTTATAAATTAGAATAATTGAAGAAAATGTCTTGTTGTTTTTGGCGTTAAAAACAACTGCTTCGTTGTTTTATTTCATTTAAAACAACGATTCACTATTATAGACTTAAACGTTAAGCGGAGGGTTAAATCCATTAACGGATTTTACTTCAGGGTTTTTTTTACTAAAAAAATAGGTGAGGGTTTAAAAATGGATCCGACTAATGTTGGAGGTTTTTTTCATTAAATTCCCTAAATTATTCAGTTTGACTATTTTTGTAGTAAAAATAGGAATATACGTAAATATTACATACTTACAATATTTTTTTTTGAAGGACTGTCCCGTAGCAAAATTCATTTCGTAAAAACATTATTCATAACTCGCTCAACCATTATAATTGTGAGTTTAACAAACTAACCCGTGAACTACCTAAAAGTTACATAGTTTGATATATAATATATTTTATCAATAAAAATTATGTCTCCAAAAAAAATTATGTTTGGCTACGGATTTGGCATTGTATAGAAAATGATATATTTTTTTTAAAGTTTTTTTGGCAACACTTACGAAAATTAAAATTCTCCCCAATTAATAGTAAAGATAACCTGTTGTGAGTAAAAACACAATTTATAACCTGACCGTAGGATAATTGGTTATTCCATACATAACATAAACATGAATGTTCAATTTATATCTAACATTTGTTTATGTGCCAATACTTTCCTAATGTTTTAAAAAATTCAAATTTCATACACGAACTTCGTAAATCGTACAAAATCACACATCCATTGTCTCAGCTGCTGACATGGATGCCACATCTTTACATTAAAAAAATCACAATTTTGTAGGATAATATTAATGCAGAAGAAGAATTTTTTTTTTTTTTGGGATGAAAGATGATGACGTGGTTACCACGTCATCGAGGATGTAGCAACCACGTCATCATCATCATTAAAGACGTAACATCCATGTCAGCAATATGTATGACTTCACACAATTTAATAGCTTCATGTATGAAATTTGAGTATGTTAAAAAGTTAACTACAGTAAAACCTCTATAAATTAATAATGTTGGGACTACAGAATTTTATTAATTTATAGTGATATAATTTATCTATAAATTAATATTTATTATTTTATAGTGTAAATTAATAATTATTAATTTATAGTGGTATTTTAACTCTTAAAGTTTTTTGAAATTTTAGTTCAAAAAAAGTTTTTTTGAAATTATGAATTGGGAAAATTTTACAAAATAAGATTAGTCTTTAAGATTATATAATTTTTTTATTTTGAATTCTATATTTATAAAAATGCAATGAATTAAAAATATTATAAATATATTCACTTCTATACATAGTACATACATAGATTGAAATTTATGATTAATACCTCAATTGCCATTTTTTTACCATCCTATAAAACAAACAAAAAATGAATATGATGCATATTTATAATAGAAAACATAAAAAATGGTTATTATATGATGTTATAGAATATATTATAAGATTATAATTTAAAAATATAACAGAAATATTTTTTTTTATAGAGATGAAGTTTAGGAGAAATTCATTTTTAGAAAAAACTAAAAGCATATTTCAAAATAACTACTTATATCGTAAATATATATACATATATGTATATACATAGTGATTATTAGTTTATGATATTATTGGGACTATATTTACATAGGGATTTCAAAAAACCTTATTATCTTATTATCTTATCGAATTTGGATAATTTTTACATTGGCCCGACTTGGGACCAGCAAAATTTATTAATTTATAGTGTTTATTAATTTATAGAGTATTAATTTATGGTGGTTTTACTGTATGTATTTACACATATACAAATGTATGAATTAAACACTAGTAATTAAGTCAGGTATGAATTGGCCAACCGTAGTAAACCGAACTAACCATCAATAAAATATGGGCCTATATACTGTTTTGAAATAGACCAGATTAAAAAACTTCAATAAATCCGGCCCAATAAGGCCCAATAAGGTCATCTTCAAGTCAATGACGCCGTTCTTGACAGAGACATTTTGCTTCGTCTCCAGAGAAAAAGCAAAAGATGGAGTCATCATCATCATCTGTGTCGCAGAAGCTCACTCTTGTTTATGCTTCTCTCCTCGGAGGTATTAGTCTTAATCGCTTCCTACTTTGTGTTCCCAAATTCAAAATTATCTCGTTGACTTGATCTAGTTATATTCAGACACCAACATACAAATTAGGTTTTGAGTTTTGGTTTGGTCCTATAAGCTTCTCATGTTTTCTTGGAATATATGGCAAATGGTTTGATAATGGTATTTACAATTGAACCATGTATGTTTTAATCTTGCTTTTGAGCTTAAGCTTGTGTCACTAAATTTGATGTATGTATTTGAGAGCATACAAATTTATTCTTGAGATTTTGAATATAGCTATCATAACATATGTAAAATCAGAGTATTTGATAACATAAGCGTTATGTAATTGTTTTATTACATAGGTATGTTTTTGTTAGATACATAAACATGATCAGTGTTTGCTTGACTTCTTCTTTAGACAAATCTAGGTTTTGCTTGACTTGATCCTTAGTCTTGGCTATGGTATCGATGGAATCATCCATTTCTTGTTTTAGTTTAGCTATACTGTGAGTTGTTTGTTCAAATAGGACAGTGTGACAAGGGGTTTCGTAAGGTGGTCAGTCTCGTTCTGTCTCAAGATCAGCTCCTATATAATCTGCTCTAGAGTCTTTTCCATAGAATCTGATACATGTCGAACTAAAAAAGCCTTGTGTCATTTTTGAGATATCCGTCCAGGACTGACTAACTGATGGAGTTAGATTTGATGAGATTGAAAGACAATTTATAGGGGTTTATTACTAACAGAGTAGAAACCGCAAACATTTATCAGGGAGAACGATAGTTATCCGACAATGACTCTAGACTTTTGCTCAAATATTCTGGTTTCTTACATGCTCATCCGTTTAACTAACTTAAATAACGAGACTGCAGATAACTAAAGGTAAGATAGTGAAAGAAAGGAACCATTAGATAATTTGGTTCCCATGATTTCACGAGATATTCACATCTCTATCATTGTCACTGTCTTGAGTACTATTTATCCTGGCTTTGTAATGCGTAGTTACCAAGTTTAGCATGTGTTGTTGTGTGAATAAGTGTGCTAGCTGTTAACTTGATGATAGAAATATATTGTCCTGTTCTGTCCAGAAATGCAAGTTTTAGTTTTAGATTGTAGTAAATAGCTGTATTATCTGGTGGTGAGGTTTGGCATCATCATTGGAGTTTGTACTGAGACTGCTAGGTCATAATGTTTCAATAATCTTTCCTCGATGCAATTTGTGTTCAGTCTGTTGTCATCTTCATCTAACGTATAATGCTTTCAACTGTTGTTGCAGCTGGTGGGTTGATGGGTTTCCTAAAACGCGGAAGCAAAATATCACTAGTCGCAGGAGGAGGATCAGCTGCGTTGTTCTATTACGTAGCCACGGAGCTCCCAAAGAATCCAGTCTTAGCATCGTCCATTGGCATAGGTAATATTCTCTTACCTCCTGTTCATTCTTGGCAAATCTTAAACCATCTTATGATGAATCCAATGTTCAAGTATGTTACAGTGGAGGCAGTACCTTAAGTTCTCATGTCTTCTGGACTATCTAACTCTTTGTTTGGAATTATGCAGTGGGGTCGGCTGCACTTACAGGGATGATGGGATCACGTTACCTAAGGTCGAGGAAAGTGGTCCCGGCCGGAGTTGTGTCGGTGGTGTCACTCATGATGACTGGAGCTTACTTGCATGGCCTCATCCGCTCAAGTTGAATCCTCTCTCTCTCTCGGCCATCTTCCCCTTAGAGACCTATGTCCCAATCTTGTTAAAAGTTCTTATTAAGTGAGCATTTCAAAATTTCTGAATATCTTTGTACTAATTGCTTTGTGGTGTTGTTGTTTGTTTTGTCCTCGTGTAATTTTAAGATACTTAGATGAGATGATTATGGGTTGGTCGGTAACTAAGCTACATCAAAGTGAGAATTTCAACATCTACTTATTATCACTAGTTACTCTCTTTGTTTAACAAGACCAAGACTTTTAAAGCTCAGACAAAGACAACCACAGTAGAGGATAGAGTAATTCATCAAACCTATGCATTTACATTTTGTGACTTTTGGCTAAGCTATTATGTATCACTATGGTTACTAGAGTTAACAACTTTTACTGCACAAAAACACACTGTTAATAGTCATATGTAAAGTGAGAAATCAAAGTTAATCTATAAACTTACAGTTTCAACCCTAAACTAAATCCATATAGTTTATCTAGCTAAGTTATTTAATAGCAATATAATCACTCAAAACTAACAGTGGAATAAAAGAAAATAAAGAACAAGTTCAGAGAGTTCTTCTTGAGTTAGATAAAACTGACATCATCACAGTGAGATCCAATTTTGGTCTTTTTACAGATCAAAATATGCATCAACTTGCTCATGCACCTTCTCGAGAAGCGTAGCTTTTTTTCAAATCTTCGAAGATAAAATTAGCTACGCTTCTTCGAGCTGGTGCTTGAACGAGTTGATGGAATCAGTGAATTATGCCAAAAATGTAACTAAAGAAAGAACAAGCAAAGAAACAAACATGGTTAGTGAACAAAACGTTTAGTCTTGAACTTATAAGAGCTACCAATCTACAAGCAATATGAACAAGTTGAATATGTATGTTCTTTGGGTGAGGATGCTAATACTAGCCAATGGTTCAATGGATTTTATAGAAGAGAATCTAGAAAATGAGAGGAGATAGGGTTTGACACTGATTTTTTCTACACCATTCACGTGCACATGTCCCTAAACATGGGCTTTGGGCTTTCACAAGATTCGAGGCCCTATATGAGCCACCGACACCATATCTAGCATTCTCAAATCAAATGTAAGTAGCATAACTTATAACGTTGAGTCTACGGACCATACAAGTTTCGAGTAGACCATCTTGAAGACAAAGTCTGTGTTATTATTCGAGACAATGAGTCAAGGATTGTTGCCGAGTATCATGATTTTAACAATGGATTCGACCATTCGGGAGTTCGATCATGTACACGCGATTTAATTCAGGCGCTGCGTTTGGATGCAGAGTAAATTGAACAACTGGACATTTTAGTTGCAATAAAAGGTGAGTTTGTATGTCATAGTGGACGAAGAAGATGGTTCAAAGATCACATAACATGAAAAATTGAACACAGGATGCAACTAGTTTACAAGTGAGCCCCTGAACTTTCCATTACAAATCTTCCCCTTATCGGAAAAAGGTTTGAGGGATGATATGTACCTCTGTATGAGGCCTGCTGTTAAGTGGACTTCATCTTTTCCTGCATCTTGTATTGTAGTGTTGCGGGAGCACAATCTAGCGGTGTTTCTCCTGGTGATGCATAACATATACTTTAGGCGAAACCAGAGAAGTTCCCACGAGAAATAAAGGGATCACGAATTCACAACTACCGCAAAACTAATGAATCACTAGTCACACTTGTTCCCCCCTAAAATGCTTCTCGCAGGTCATTGATAAGACAGATCATCAAGGCAAGATTTGTGTAACATGAGAATTACCTTGTGCATTTTTGTAGTCGAGGCTTGCTCCATGATCCATCAAAATCAACGAAATATCAGTTTTGTTAAATAGGACAGCCTGTGGAACCAAAAGATTATTCAAATTAGTAATATTTGGACTTACCAAAGCAAATCAATCACATATTGGCAGAGTTAAAGAGAGAGAGAGAGATAATTACCAAATGAAGCACTGACATTCCCTGTTTGTCACGGTAATTCGCATCTACGCCCTGAAACTCTTACAGTTTTAGCCTTTCTGAACTATTAATTAAGCACAGCTTCTGAACTGGAGATTTAAGGATACCTCTTTTAGAATCTTTTTAACACCAGCAGTATCACCATTCTTAATTGCTTCCCTTAATCCCTTTTTTACAAACACATTCCATAAAATCTATGACTAATCTGCTAGAACAATAAGCTACGGTTTATTAATGAAATGAAATATCAAGAGTTACCTCCCCACTGGCTTCATAGTCTCTTTGGGGGATGTCTTGTCCAGGATTTAAAGCTGACCTGTGATATGCAAAAGCTATATTACATATCAAAATACCAGAAAGACATAGAAGATTCACTAAGACAGCAAGTTTATAATACCAAAAAGACATAGAAAATTCACTCAGACAGCAAGATTTCTACAGAAATGCACCAAACGCAGATAAACCAATTACACATGAATCTAGTAGCTTTGATCTGTCCATTTGAAGTGCAAGAGCGAGCAACCATTTAGCATTGATACTTCTTCCCTAGCAATAATCAAATAAATCCAAAGACACAAATGCCTAGACAGACAACTTTCTCTAATATCTAAAGCTCATAGAGTAAAACTCTAAGCCTAAACTTCACCCTGATCGTAAGACGAAACACACTAACATACCTCGAACTGCTGCTGGAAGTGGAACCTTTACTTTTCGATAAAGTCTCCGCCTTTGACTGAGGAATCGCCACAGGAGCAACAGTAGCCTGTTCCAAAAACATCTTTCAGAAGATATAACACAACAATGTAAGATAAGAAACAACACACTCAAAGAAACGAGATTTCACCGGTGGGTTTGGTTTGTTAGTTGGTTTGGAAGGAGCTACACAGATGCACAGAGGCATACCACACTTGCATTCCATAGTTTCACTTTCACTGCCTCCAAGTCCCATATCTTCGTCGTCGATACCAAATCTCGAAACTTGTTCTGTTAGAGAATTGAGCTTACTTGAAAACAGCATACAAGTGACTTATTTGCCTGTTTGAATAAGATTTGCTGCCACAATTAGACATAAGAAGAAGCAAACCTAACAAAAGATTTTATCTACAACTTCTCATACATTAGATCAAATTGTTACATAGGTTCTTCCAATTTTACCAAATTTGTGTTCCCTAATAATAATTTTCCCAAATTGGATTCCAAGTATCAATCTAATTCAGATTTCAAAATTTGGATTTTTTCACAGCAAATTTAACTTAAATCAATAAACTAAACGAGACCCATGTAAGCATTTGTATAGATACCAAGTAAGAACTCAAGATCTAGACCAGAAACACACAAAATCACAACGAAGAGTTCATGTGGAGAAGCTATAAATCAGAAGAACAAGTTATATGATTCAATTCACCTGTCAGAGATGCGGATGAAACAAAATCGCCGAAAGCTTGAAGGAAGGAAGAAGAAACAGATGTTTTTGGATTTTAGGAATAAAAGATGGTCACTCAAACCATTTTGATCGTTTATTAATTTAAATACTCAGAATAATATTTAAAGGACCAATTTGCCCAACTAACCAAAAAAAAAAAAAAACAATGTAAAGAATATGGGGAAAAATATGGGTGAATTAGGTGAATAATCAATCTAGATAATAAAATTAAGAATATAACACTATAAAGTAAAAAATAAAGAAACTAACACATGACTCTTGTAAAATGACCAAGCTATCCTTTAAAATAATAAAGAAAAATCTAGCTTTTTATTTTATTTTTTGTTTTTAATTTTTTTTTGGAATAAAACATTTTACCCCTTTATATTTGTTAGTAATATATCTTAATATAAACTCTCTAATTTATGTAAAAAAAAATTGCATTTTTTTCTGCATTCAACATATCTTGAATTTTTCAAATTGGATATGAAAATTTTAGAATGATGAATAGTAGATAACAAAGAAGACAATGTTCTATATAGAAACACATAAAATAGAATAGTATTCTACATATTATATAAGTATTTAACACAATCTTTAAGTAGTAGATGTAATTGTAGACGTGGTTCGGGCTATGGTTGTGGTGGTGATGAAGATTGTGGTGGTTATATAGTAAAGAAGTGGTGGGTATACGGTGTGGTAGTGGTTCCAATGATGAATAGTATTGGTAACAAAGAAAATATGTTCTATATAGAAACACATAAAATATAATAGTATACTACATACTATTTATGTATGTAACACAATCTTTAATAATTTAATGGTAGTGGTGGATGTAGTTGTGGCCATGGTGAAAAGATAAAACGAGAGACGAAATAGAAATTACCTAAACTAACCATTGCCGAGTTAAACCGATGTTGAATTATAGACGCTATACCCTAAGGGATATAACATAGAAAACCCAAACAAATTACTTAAAACGCACAATGAATAAGAAATGTATACCCTAAAGGATACAACAAAGGCAATCCTACTGACCAAATTAGATGCACGTCAAATATTTTACGCAATTAAACACATGAAAAAAATAGATTATAATGTAAAAAATATAACATAAGCAAATACAGTATTTGTTTGTTTTAATATGTAAATACGTATGTATTAGAAAAGGGTGGGTTGTAGACTTATAGAGAATGGGATAAGGAACAACTGTGTATCATGACATGAGGCCAATTATGGTAATAATACATAATATATACACTATACTGCCTTTATTAGGTTAGAGTGATTAGCTGGTGAAATATAGATTTTTTGTTGGTCATCCATGCCAAAATCCCGAAAATATCATTTAAATCACAAATTTTCACATTTTTGTTATTTAAATCACAACTTTCTATGTGGCCATTCAAAATAAGAAACTTTTCGTTAACTTAATTTTTAAAATATCATATTTCGTTGACCAACCCGAAATGAATATCGTATCCTCAAATCCGTGAACAGAATATAGCACGCTATTTGAAGAAATTAAGAGAAAAACATAAGAGGGTTATGAAAATTACCATATTTTGGTGTTGATTTGGTGGTACTAGTGGTGGAGGCCGGAGACAGCCAACAGAGATAGGGTGGTGGTGGCCGGAGGTACGATGGTGGTAGTGGTGATAGTGGTAGAGGGTGGTGGTAGTGATATTAGATAAGGCGTAAAATTGAATATATTGTAGTTTGGGAAAAATGTCATTTAAATCACGAACTTTTACATTTTAGCCATTTAAATCACGAACTTTCTATGTAGCCATTCAAAACATGAAAATTTTGTTAACTTAGTTTTTAAAACATCATTTTCGTTGACCAAGCCGAAATGAACATCATATCCTCAAATCCGTTAATAGAGCAGCTAGCCATTGTTAATCATATTTGTTAGTGAGAAACGACGCCGTTTAATGCTAAAATGATATATCAAAATCGTGATTCTAACGTCATAATCCAAAAATCAAATCCCTAATTTCTCTTTTGAGGATTTTATTTTAGCCTTAAACGACGTTGTCTCTTACTAATAGAGATGAATTAGTGATGGCTAAATGTTTGTTAGCTGTTCTGTTAACAGGATTTTGGATATGATGTTCATTTCGGCTTAGTCAACAAAAAATGATGTTTTAAAAAACTAAGTCAAGGAAAAGTTCATGTTTTGAATGGCTATATAAAAAGTTCGTGATTTAAATAGCCAATAATTTAGTATAGCAATTATATACCTAAGGGTGTCAAAAGGAGATTAACAATTTCATTTAACTAAATTTTGTCATATTATTGTCAATTATAACTCGCCCCACCATTAATTAGATATGCGAGCTTTTAAACATTTACATCAAAATATTTAGTAATATGTGGTGGACTTCATGTGTGAACCACCGGTCCGGTTTTGTGATGCGCAATATTTATAACTTAAAACAAAAGAGATTAACAAGACAATTCAAGTAAATCATCCTAGAACGGATTAAGGCGAATTCCAAGTTAGGGTTGATGTCGACACAAAGCCACCTATGCGGCTATGCCAAAAGAATAAAAGAACATATAAGTAAGTACAAGACCCATATATATTCGATTAAGCATAAGATTCAGAATTAGAATACATGAGCATGATAAAACTTGGGGAATAACACTGCATAGACCCAGAAGAAGTTTTAATTAAGTATATATCCTTCTTCTTTTCATATTTTGGTATGCTTTTTTCGGACAATTTTACCCATGCATTATTTAGTCAGCTGATAACTGAATTAGCACAATAAATATAAATTTATAGATATATATATATATATAATATGTTATCGTGATAATTCAATTCAACAAATAATTTATAATAATATATAAACTTATTAGATAACTATACATTTTTTTTGGGCAAAGATAACTATACATTTAACATATAGTATATGATGGGAAAATAGCAAAAGTAAGAAATGGTGAAGAAATGATGGAAAAATTAGAAATAAAACGGTGATGTGCATGATGATATTTCCAACGTAGTGATGATTGGAAGGAAAAGACGTGACACTGTTAGCGATGGTTTTACTCGTGATGGTGGTGATGATGATGCCGACGGTGACGATTTATATGTGATGGTCATAATTGAGATGACATCCAAAAAAGCACGACGCCTAAAGTGTTTCATAGTTATGACATAATTTTCTTTTGTATTGATATATCAAAGGGACTGAGCCACAAGGTTCAAATACCGGCATAATTGTTCAGTATTGTCAAATATTTTGATGAGGTTAATCGAATAAGAGAGGAATGACTATCATCCACGACAACGATTAATGTCATATTCTTCTACATGTAATTTCTGATTTATTGATAATAATTCAATTAGCAACATATATATTTATGTTAACATATTTTAAATAAATAA
The DNA here is from genome assembly GCF_000375325.1 of Capsella rubella. Lineage (NCBI taxonomy): Eukaryota > Viridiplantae > Streptophyta > Magnoliopsida > Brassicales > Brassicaceae > Capsella > Capsella rubella. The sequence continues at coordinate 3,056,734 of NW_006238920.1, read as the reverse complement.
ATATGTTAATGTTTAAGTTAATGTATGGGAAATTATACTGCATGTACCTAGATAAAGTTTTTATTAACTATATGTCATTGTTCTTTTCATAAGTAGTTATGTATTTGTCGGACAATTTTAACCCTGCATTCCGAGTTAGCTGATAACTCTGTTATCATGATAAATTATCTTTATTATTTTATATAAATTTTTATTATATATCCCTAGCAAAAATTATTAATTACTAAGGTAAAATAAGCATGGTAATATATAAGATAACTAATATTAATAACAATATTGAAAAATTTAATATTTATTACATTTTTTATATAACTCAATAATTTACATATGTTATATACTACATGATTTAACATAATAAATTTAAGTTTATCACAGAAATTGTAACTTATCCCGATATAATATACTTTACATTGTTAATCAAATAAATATTCACATACATCCCTGTTGATAAATTGTGTTTCCAAACAGAGTAGTCGAAGGCAAAAGAAACAGTCTTTTTAATATACAATGTCAAAAAATATTAATTTTCAAATTTATAGCATTAAATATTAATTTAACGGATAAAATATAAATTATCGCGATAACAGATTATTTAACATGTTTAAAAATAAGTTATCAAATACTATTAATCATGGATGAAAGGTGTCATCGAATTCTGTCAATCACGGATGAATAGTTTTAGTATTAATTTAATCGATAATATGTAAATTATCGCGACAACAGATTATTTAACATGTTTAAAAATAAATTATTGAATTCTATTAATTACGGGTGAACAGTGTTACATATCTTTTTTTTTGTTGGCTATATCAAATCAGGTGAGAGAACTAATTTTTGGATTATTGGCTCCTTATTTTTTGTTTTTTGTTTAACTACGCACTCATTTTTAAAAATGTATTAACTAAATTGTTAGCTAATATCAATCGAATAACAAATGATTTAACATGATAAGTATATATATGTTTATCACATAAGCAATCGTTTAGCATGATATGAGTGTGATGAATAATGTTTTTATCTTGTTAATTTTTTTGTTAGCTGATATAAATAATAAAGCATATTTTTGACACTAGTTTAAGTCAGTGAGAGAGAACTAAATAAAAAATTATCATACCTAGATTCTTTATTTTTTGTTCTTCTAGGGCTATACATTTAAATCAACCCTAAAAACTTTTAGATACATGATTTTAGTTTGTGAATATTATTTCAAAAATTCATATATATTTATAATCTATGATGAATTATTGTATTAAATTTGTTTATCATTGTAGTTGGAATTTTAATTTAAAAGCAATTATTAAAATACTATTTAATTAATAATTTAAAATATAATAAAATAAAATATGAATCTAGCTACAACAACAACAATTTTTTTCTCAGTATTACATGATTATCATTCTCACATATTCACTACTACTACATCGTTACAAAAAAAAAAGACAACCAAAACTAAACTATAATGTTTATATTTATAAAAGTTTCACTTACAGTTTTATCGTTCTCACTTTTAAAATAGTTTGTTTAAATGCAAGTTTAGGCTGTATTTATAGTTATCATTAGGTATGATTTGTTTGGTGAGCAAGATGGTATAATGAAAGAATATTCGCAAGTTGATTAAGATTTGTTTTGGTAAATTTTCAGTGAAATCGAGCTTTTATCAATCTCGTTAACATTTTTTTTTTGGGAAATTAATTCTGAATATGGATATATTTTGTTAGTGAAGAATATATTTATAAGATTTTTAGGAACTTGATGGTTTTTAAAATACCAAATGATTTGTTCTTTCTTTTTGACTATGTTAGGCATTTAAAATCGTCAATTAAATTGGAAATTATGTGTTTGTCGAGATATTTTAGGAAATTAATTTTTGGTAACTTTTCATTGATCTTGCCATAAGAAATTGAGCTGCCTATAATTAAAAGAAATATTTTAAGGTAAGATATTGTGGTTAGTTAAATCGATTAAGGTAATGATTTTTAACAACTAATCCCTTACATTGTTAATATTTATTGAAATAGAAAGGGTTGAATTATGCAAATTTTACAAATAAAAGGTTATAACATTTCAAAAATGTTAATATAGATATGATAGATATATGGTTAAAATAGTTAGAAATTTAATTTTGTTTTTTTCTTAGTTAGTTTTGCTAAAATCTCTTTTTTAAATTTAGACAAAAAAAAACCAGGATGGGAAACCATTCAATACATCAAATTATGTTGACTATCCCTTTAACACATTAAATGTCGTTAACTAAGCAGTTAAAAACCTTACTTGTTGTTAAATGATATGTTATTTTTGGCTTTATCAACGATATTTGATGTGTAAAATGGTTAGTGAACAGAACTTAACTAATATAATATTTTTTATTCAACTAATAAATACTCCCTCTGTTTCATTATAAGTGATGTTTTAGCCAATTTTTTTTGTTTCAGTATAAGTGATGTTTTCAATTTCCTATGCAAAAATTTAATGGATTTAATATTTTTTGACCAATTATATTTTACATCATATTTTCTTATTGGTTAAATTCATATTAGTTAATGATGTTTTTATGGAAAATGGGTAAGTTATATGTTTTATTATTTAGTGTGCCAAAACCTTAAACATCACTTATAATGAAACAGAGGGAGTAATAACTAATTGTTGAATGAGTTAGACATATACCTCCAAAATCAAAATCAACATATATTCTTCACAAAGCTATATTAAAATATATGTTGCTAGGTAAATATTATATCTCAACGATAACTTCACACAGATATTATTGAATTGGAAAAATTTTCATGAAAATATCATAGATCACATGTATATTATATTGGTTTGTTAATAGACAAATCACATGTTGCACAATGGTAGTCCTTGTTTTAAATTATCTTCAATTTAATTGATGTAAGAAAACAATTTATTTTTGCAAAGAGTATTTGCTGCACATGTACAAATGACATTAAAATGTATAATAGTCAAATTAAGGTTGATTTCAAAATATAGAGGTATAAATCAAAGAGTATTGTTCAATTATGTAAACAAAAACATAACAACTTGAGATCATAAGAGAACAAGAGAAGAGATTCAAAGAAGCGGTTGAGTGGAAAGATAACCTAATTGAAAACGCCAACGGTATAAAGCAAAGCATGTTGTTCAGTTATGTAAACCAAAAAATAATCAAAAAGAATCTCTTTTTACTTACCCATGTTTGGATTCTCTCGCTCAACACAAAATTGGTTAAAATTGTCTAATCCGATCATGGGTAAGTAAAAAATTCATTTCTTTATTTAAATTAAGGTTTGTACGGAAAGTGATCATCATACAATTTATCCCATTTTGTTGAGAAGGATGGAGCGCACAAAATGGAGAAGCAAATTTGGATTCTAGAGTGAGTGTAGAAGAGGATGAAGTTGGTTCAATTGATATGATGGATACATTAGGGCAAGTAGAAACAAAAATCAGATTTGGAAGTATATAATTGTAACAACCCGTCCAGTGGGATCATCCGTCAATTGGTGACAACTTGTCAAGTGGGAAGGTTGTTAAAGGGTGAGGACCTGGGTTCGAGGAACGCCAGGCGCACCAATAACCTACCTGGTTGGCCAGGAGGCTGCAAGCAGTGGGCTGCGCAGTTTGGGCCCATAGGAGAGAGGTTAGGGTCGATGCGCTACAGCGCTTGTAGCTGCCATGTGGCGGGGTGTGCCATGTGGTAGGGGTTCCCACGGGATGGGTTGTTACAATAATTTATAGTTGGAAGTTCAAAATCCAAAAGAAAAGGCATAAGGAGGCATATCTGGTTATAGAGCTCATGCTGCATGTAATGCAATTATTTCAGACAAAACTACACTAGCAAAACAGATGTTGGAACAAAAACAGTTAGAACAAATATAGTGTGGAACATGTTCTTGAGGTTCTTAATGGTTTCCCCCGAGTGAAGAAGTGGTCACCATTTCACATTGCAATAGTTGATCATCTTTTAGCAAATGAAGCAAATCGACAAAACTTTGTAGCGTTTTCAAGTGAAGAAGATTAAATTAGTTAGGCCTGAAACAAAGATTTATGATATGTCTTAATATTTAGAATTTTAAATCTTTATATAAGTTGTACTCTTTGTTTATAGAGGTTTGATTTTGGTTTATAAAAATCAGTTTATGTTTATTATTCCATATTCTTAATTGGTTTATGGATGATGATGATGATTTGTTTGACATGGTTAATGTTGAGAGAGTGATTCATTGAATCGATTGAGGTGCATGATGGCGCCACCGCCATGTTCAAAAACTTATGTATGAATCGGATCAGTAATGTTATGATATTATAAGGATGAATCAAAGAACTTTTGAAGATTTTTGTGGAATGTTAACTACACGATATGGATTACAGTAGACTCACAGTGTTTTATGTTGAGGAAGGTGTTGCAATGTTTCTGGAGTTGGTTGGTCAAGATAAGACAATACGGGTTATTGCTCAAAGTTAACAGCGATCACTAGACATAGTAAAAAGGAAGATTGATAAAATTTTGAGTGTTCTCCTTAGGTTTGCAGCAGATACACTAAAACCACGAGAAGATGAGTTCGCAAGAGTATGCCTGGTTTTAAGGAATGATGATCGATATTGGCATTTTTATAAAGATCCCATATCCCAGTTCGTTCTCCCACTACAAATGCATGAGCTTATATATAGAAGAAGAAAATTGGAACCTACAATGATTTTCCTAACTATATGTTAACTTTGACATGAAGTTCATATATGAGTATGTTGGTGTACCAGGAAGAGCACACGATACAAAATTATTAACTCATATGCAAAGATCTTTTCCACATCCGCCAAATGGAAAGTATTACTTAGTCTGAATATCCTACTAGGACAAGATATCTTGGTCCTCATCGTAGAATTCAATATCATCTAGATCAATTTTTTAGATAAAGACCACCTACCACCACCTGATAATTGTTTAACCGGAGATATTCAGGTTTGATGATAATGATTGAGCAGACATTTGGAGTATGGAAAGCAAAATGGAGAATTTCTAGATCGAAAGCATCCAAAATATGACACTACACAACTTCATACACGGATTACGTCGAGATAATTATAATTTTGTGCATTGGTAGAGAACTGAAAAATATCATATTGTCGTAATGATGATAATGATGGTGGTGGTGGTGGTGCTAGTAGTAGTGATGGTGTCGGTGATAATGATATGAGGATGGTGATAGTGGTAGTGCTGGTGAACATGTTTTATATAAGCCGACCAGTGATAGAGTTATGGAAGGTATACGTGACCGCATTACACGTGAGATTAGTAGAGGACTCCAACTACCTTATTAGTTATTAATTTAATTTTGTAATTTTTATTTTGCTTGAAATAATTTAATTTTGTAACTTTATTTCATTTTTGATTTATTGACTTTATTTTACTGGAGATTTACTTTATATTTTTCAATATCTATTCAAAATAGTAAGTGGTTTAAAAATTTTAAAAATTTCAGTCTTACCAATAACAAAACGAACAACCTTGCAACCACTCGCAGCGGTCAATCGCACAATAGAAAAACGAACACTTTTGCGCTAGTCGCAGCGTTCAGTCGTGTGACTACGAAACGAACAACATCATGTCATTTTAAAATCGCACTCACAGTCGCTTGCGATTATGAAAAGTGACCAATATGAGCCATATTCTTACATGATACCAATAATAAGATCACTCAACGCAATACACTGACTAAAGAGTACATGAATAAAATTCATTGATTGAGACTCATAATGCACCCAACAATCAGATTGGAATAAATGGAAAGAAGCTATAAGCGTGGAGTTAAATTCATTAAAGAAGAGGAATGTATTTGGTCCAATAATAAGGACACCTCTCGATCTAAAGCCAGTTAGACATAAATGGGTCTTTGTGAGGAAAAAAAATAAATATGGAGAAATCGTGAGATATAAAGCACGGCTTGTTGCACATTGATTCTCACAGAGACCATGAATAGATTATGAGGAGATATACTCCCTTGTGGTGGATGTTAATGCATTTATTTTTTTTAGCATTTAAATTTTTGCTAAGTCTGGCTATATAAAAGAGAAAGACTTGATTTGCGGCTAATGGATGTAATGCCTGCATGTTTATATAAGTCCACTGGATAAAATATGAGATTAGCAGAGGGTATTGAGCTCAAAGATAAGAAAGGTTTTCGAGAACAGCACTGCATAAGGCTGTACAAATCCTTTCATGGACTTAGAATAAGTGGGCATATGTAAGGTTATAAATGATCCCATCAGTCCATGTATTTTTATAAAGAAGTTTGTAAACAAAGGATTTGTAATCATAAGAAGTGTATATGAATGATTTAAACCTCTGCTTAATCGACAAAATAGTTGAATATATCTAAAGAAAAAATTTGAAATGAAAGACCTAGGCAATAATAATTAAGTTCTGTTTGGGATTACAACATGAGTACGTGAAAAATGTAATCTTTGTGCATAAAATGGCATATACTGAAAGAGTACTCAAGGAGATTAAGGACCAGACCCGCCCATTGACCAAGCTCAATGGTGGTGAGAAGCCTCAGATTGGATAGTGATCCATTCAGTCCGTAAATGCCATACCTCAGTGCCATAGGAGCTTTAATGTATCTGGCGAGCCACACTAGGCCAGATATCTGTTTTTCCGTGAATTTATTATCAAGAGTTAGCTCATGTCCGACCCAAAGGCACTGGAACAGGATTAAACATATTCTTCGTTACCTACAAGAAACGAAATATTTGGGTCTATATTATACTAACCAACCCAAAGAGGGATTAGTTGGTTTTGCTGATGCAGGTTATCTCTCGGATCCACACAATGGTCGATCACAAACTGGTAATATTTTTACATACGGTGGTACGGCAATATCTTGGCGATCTCAAAAGCAAACAATCGCAGCCACATCGTCCAACCATGCTGAAATTTTGGCTATGCATGAGGCCAGCCGTGAATGTTTTTGGTTGAGATCCATGACTCAACATATTAGGATCGATTGTGGGATGACCGAAGGGAAGGCAGCACCAGCAATAATGTATGAAGATAATGCTGCCTGCATAGCTCAGCTTAGAGATGGATATATCAAAGGAGATAGGACGAAACATATCTTGCCAAAGTTCTTTTTCACTCATGAATTACAGAAAGCCAGAGAGGTCCAAGTGGAACAAGTTCAATCATGTGACAATTCGGGGGATCTATTCACCAAGTCGCTTCCAACCTCTACGTTCAAGAAACTTACACATCAAATTGGAATGCGCCGATTGAAAGATCTTCAGTGAGCTTCAAATCAAGGGGAGTAGTACGTGTTGTACTCTTTTTCCTTCACCACGGTTTTATCCCAATGGGTTTTTTTGGTAAGGTTTTAATGTCGTTCAAGATATGCTAATACAGAGAAGCTTGTTTGGTCAGAGAATGCCCAAGTTTCAATGTCTTCTTACTCCGTTGAGAACGTCACGTTCTAGCCGTAATAAGGGAAGTTAAGAGATGAAAGCTCTTAGTTTTATAAATCAATATTTCGTATCTTACAAAGCTAGAGATCGATCAACTTATATAGAAAACACCAAAGCCTAATCCTTATAGAAATCGATAAGTATCGAAGACCATGGATATATCTAGAGCTTTCAAAAATAATTAAAAAGATTATTAAAACCTTGAAACGTGAGAAGAAAGGAAAAACAAATGAAAATAGAAATAAACACCAAGTCTTTTAGAAGCACCCTGCATCAGGTCACCCGGGGTAGAAAAAGATTTGTCCCTGAATCTTCGTGCTCATCGTGTGCCACAAATGGAACCAAATGTTTCACATTGAAGACATCGGAACAACACACATCTGTAGGAAGCTGAACACGGCATGCGTTGGCATTTATCCTCTCCAAAACCTTCAATAGACCAATCTTTCGTGCTTTGAGCTTGTTGTATGTTCCGGGGGAGAAACGATCCTTAGTCAAAACAGCCCATACCAAATCACCTGAACTAAAAGTAACATGACGACGATGACGATCTGCATCTGCCTTGTATTTAGCTGAAGCAACTTGGAGGTTATCATGGACCTGCGAATGTAGGAAAGAAAGAGTTGCAACAAAGTCCAAAGCGTGTCCGTGTTCACGGGTTTCATCAGGAACAACACCAAGATCAACATGACCTCGTGGTATCAACCCATAAATAATGTGAAACGGACTGAATTTGGTACTGCGGTTGACGGCATGGTTGTGTGCAAACTCAGCTTAATACAACACCTTATCCCACGCCTTAATATTGTCACCCACCAAACATCGCAACATATCACCCAAGGAACGGTTAGTGACCTCAGTTTGTCCGTCGGACTGAGGATGATATGCAGAGCTCATATCCAAGCTTGTACGAAGCAACCGCCAAAAATGGCTGAGAAAAATCGAGAATCCCGATCAAAAACAATAGATAACGGAAGACCATGAAGACGATATATCTCACGGAAGAACAACAAAGCCACTGAAACCGCATCGGTCGTCTTCCTACACGGAATGAAATGCACCATCTTGGAAAAGCGATCAACCACAACAAATATAGAATCATTGCCGCGTTGGGTTCGAGGCAAACCCAAAACAAAGTCCATGCTTATGTCCGTCCATGGCTGCGCTCGAATTGGAAGAGGCATATACAACCCACTGTTAGAAGCGTGTCCCTTAGACTTTTGACAAACCACACAACGTTCCACATGACGAGCTACATCACGAAGAAGAGACGGCCAAAAATATGACTCCGCAACCAACTGAAGGGTACGATCACGACCGATGTGGCCTTCACTATGCAATTCTGTGATGAGTTGGAGGCGCAAACTACAATCTGGGACACACAACCGGTTATGAAGAAACACAAAACCGTTATGAAGAACATACTCCGAACGAAGACCTGCCTTCAGATCACTCAACACTTGACCAAAGAAAGAATCATGTTCATAAGATCCGTTAAACTGAAAATCCGGGAACAAAAACGCTTAACGTTGCAAGAAGGGAATGACGTCGGCTCAAAGCGTCGGCCACTTTGTTAGAACGACCAGATTGATGCTTAATCACAAAAGTGAACTGTTGTAAATAGGCTATCCAAGACGCATGTCGGGCTGAAATCTTCTCTTGACTGCCCAAATGTTTAAAAGCATCGTGATCGGTATAAAGAATAAACTCTTGATGGAAAAGATAATGGCGCCAATGCTTAATTGCCTGAACAATCACATATAACTCAACATCATAAGTGCTATAACGTCCGCGAGAGCCGGCAATTTTCTCACTATAAAACGCCACCGGTCTTCCCCGTTGACTAAGAACAGCTCCAATGCCAAGTTTACAAGCATCACAATGCAACTCAAACACCACAGTAAAATCAGGGAGAGCCAAGATTTGAGCAGACACTAGCTTGGCTTTGATAGTCTCAAATGCCTCATTAGCTTCAGCCGTCCACACAAAGAGGATCCTTTAAGACAGTCGGTTAAAGGAGCAGTTATGCCGCTAAAATGATGAACGAAGCGACGATAAAATGATGATAAACCATGAAAACTCCTAACATCACTTATAGAACGTGGAGTGGGCCAAGACTTAATGGCCTCAATCTTACTTGAATCCACCTCCAAACCCCGACAAGACACCACATACCCAAGGTAAAGGACCTCAGGATCGCCAAAAACACACTTATGTTGTGCGGCAAATAGCTGCTCTCGCCGTAAGACTAGAAGCACAGCCTATAAATGCTCCAAATGGCTGACCAAATCCGTACTAAAAACCAAAATATCATCAAAATATACAACGACAAATTAACCGATGAAAGGCCGGAGTGCTTGATTCATAACTCGCATAAACGTACTCGGAGCGTTAGACAACCCAAAAGGCATAACCATCCATTCAAACAAGCCTTCACGCGTTTTAAATGCCGTTTTCCACTCATCACTGGGCCGGATACGAATTTGGTGATATCCACTTTTTAAATCCAGCTTGGAAAAAATTGAAGCACTACCAAATTTGATCCAATAAATCATCTAAACGAGGAATAGGAAAACGATAACGGACTGTGATTTTATTGATAGCGCGACTATCCACACACATCCGCCAAGAGCTGTCTTTCTTTGGAATAAGCAACTCCGGGACAGCGGTAGGACTCATACTTTCTCTAATATGACCTTTGCAAATGAGTTCTTCCACTTGACGTCGTAGTTCTTCATGCTCGTGAGGACTCATTCGATAGTGTGGGCGATTAGGAAGGACTGCATTAGGGACGAGATCAATATGGTGTTGAATGTCCCGTAAAGGTGGTAAACCTGTGGGTAAATCCTTTGGAATAACATCTTGAAACGTACTCAACAAGTCCTCAAAAGCGGTTGGTAACGGGCCAGAACTAGAGTGGAAAACCGGAGCTGAAACTAATGCCCAAATACAATCAGTTTCACCTACATGCTTCTCAAAAGCAGCCTTGGGAAGAGTCAATAAGGCTTTAGACGGAGTAGAAATTTTATTCGTGCCGGGCAGTTGAGAGGGCAGACTAGGGTCTGTGGTTTCCTTAGATGGAAGTAAGGTAATTGTCCTGTCATCAAACACAAAACTATAAGTATTACTCTTACCGCGATGTGTAGCATCACGATCGTATTCCCACGGACTTCCCAACAGAAGGTGACATGCGTCCATAGGGACAACATCACAAGTCAAAGAATCTTTATAAACACCAACAGAGAAAAAAACCAACGCTTGCTTGGAGACCCAAATGTCAGAACCATTATTAAGCCATGCGAGTTGATAAGGAGCTGGATGAGGAAAAGGTTGAATCCCGAGTTTGCGCGTAGCTTCTTCTGCAATTGCATTGGTACAACTTCCGGAATCAATGACAAGTTTGCAAATTTTACCATTAATTGTGCAAGTTGTACGAAACAGAGATGTACGGAGCCAAGACTCCTGTAGTGACCGTGGTGCTAGGCAATTACGCCTAATTACTAATAACTGGGTTGGAGGGCCAGTGTCGCCTGCAATACAAGCGTCATCTTGGTCGTGGTTGGAGTCTGAAAGATAATCATCATAACGAGGTTCGTCCGAAAAATTAGTGTCTTGTGCAAGCAAACTACGACGACCCTGATTCAGACAAGCCGTTTGTCGATGCCCGGATTCGCCACAGCTAAAACAACCAAGAGCACCGGTACGAGGCTGTCGTGAAGGTGCTATAGAATCTGCTGGCACGCCTGGTTTTGCAAAGGGAGGTTGTGAAACTGTTGTGTTAGAAGCTTGAGGATTGGCACTGTCAATCGATACCTGAGGTTGGAAACGAGTACGAGACGTTGACGGATTCCAACTGGATTTGTATTGAAGCTACATGCCAAGAGCTCGCTGATGTGCCTTAGAAACTAAGAGCGGGTTAAATTGCTGAAGAGGAATATGTAGTTGAGACCGAAGACCACCAATGAAACGAGACACAAGCTGATCCTCTGTTTCTGAAAGTGTTGCTCGTGCCATCATCTCAAAGAAATCTGTTGCGTACTCATCCACCGTCCGGGTACCTTGACGCAAATTCTGAAATTTAGTATACAAGGTTCGCTCATAGTTGTATGGAAGGAAACTTCGACGCATGTGTTTTTTAAATTTCTCCCATGACTCAATTTTAGATTTCCCCGAACGTCGTCGAGACTCTTTAAATTGAGACCACCAAGCCATAGCGCGACCCTTGAATCGTGTGGCCACCAATGATACACGAACATCATGAGGAACGTTCTTAAATTCCAAAACTTCTTCCACCATATGCAGCCAATCGAGAAACTCTTCTGCTTTTAGACCACTTGCAAATTCTGGAATATCTAACTTGAACCCTGTTTCCCACCATTGAGTGTTGTTGTTGTTGGCTAGAGGATTGTGTGGAAGTAACTGGTGTTCACGTCATTGTTGAATGGGAACAGCAAACAAATTCTCATGGATGTCTTCATCGGATTCATGGTCATAGTCTCTTTGCTGTTCACGGCGTTGGGCTTGCTGAGCTTGTAACACCGTTGTTAATGCGTTTTCGATAGCGTGTTGTAACGCATCATAGAGACCAGCAGTGAAATTTTCCAAAGTTTGGCACAGTTCTTCTTGTTGTTCATCGGATCTCGTTCGAGGAGCCATCTCGGTTTGGATGAGAGAGAAAGACCGTGCCTTAATTGAGAAATCAAAGCGCTGGAATCTGATACCAACTAATGTCGTTCAAGATATGCTAATACAGAGAAGCTTGTTTAGTCTGAGAATGCCCAAGTTTCAATGTCTTCTTACTCCGTTGAGAACGTCACGTTCTAGCCGTAATAAGGGAAGTTAAGAGATGAAAGCTCTTAGTTTTATAAATCAATATTTCGTATCTTACAAAGCTAGAGATCGATCAACTTATATAGAAAACACCAAAGCCTAATCCTTACAGAAATCGATAAGTATTGAAGACCATGGATATATCTAGAGCTTTTAAAAATAATTAAAAAGATTATTAAAACCTTGAAACGTGAGAAGAAAGGAAAAACAAATGAAAATAGAAATAAACAGCAAGTCTTCTAGAAGCATCCTGCATCAGGTTTTAATGAGGCAACATCCCAAAGCATATTACAAGCTCATAACGGTTATGACATCCAAGGGGGAGTGTTATAAATCATATGGTGGATTATCATAACAAGCCCAATCCGGACCGGCCCATATCAAGCATGATTCGTTCTATAAGGAGGCTTAATCTTTTCCTTATTGTACTAGGGTTTACTTATCACCCCTTGTATCAATCCTTATATAAAGAACTCTAAGTAAATGAATAAAGCATCTCGAATTCCCCTCTCCTCTCGAATCATAAAGAATACCACGGAAGGAACACTGCACCTTTTCACCCTATAAAAGTAAATATATTGGTTAAGCAAAATGATAATTTGGATTCTTAATGATCTTGAATATATTAGTATCATCTATAAACAAATTCAACTAGAATAGGAAAAACTAACATACATGAATATCAGTTAACACCATCTCCAAGCTTGGTACAAGTTCACGATAATGATCTAGCCGCAAACATAACACTTTCACTTGAATTTTCCAGTCATATTTAGAGGGATTCAAACATCACACACCATCAACATGACATATCTTCATCATATAGACAATTAAATTGAAGTATTAAAACTATAAACATAAACTATACTTTTTAATTAAATTGACAGAAAAAAAATTTTGAACCTTTGAAGATTGATTGAAGTGAATGGTAGAACATAAACAGGGCATATCTAATTAAATCGACAGAAAAGAAATTTCGAACATTTGAAGATTTTCTGATTCCAAAAATGTATACTCATAACCAAATGGAATATATAAACGTTTATAACGGGAAACACCATCTTTAAAGTTTTCAAAGTTCTTAAAAATATTCCAAACATGCTCAAAACCTCCTTTAAAAGTTGTATCTTCTCTAAAAATTAGTTTGGCTTGATTAAACTGCATCATTAGAAATAAAAACATTCATTTAAATTAAAATATTTTTAAAATAGCCAAAACGACAAAAACAAAAAAAACAAAATATATTTAAAAATTCCTTAGCAAAAAAAAAAAATTATATAAATTATATATGATGATTATTATATAATATGATGTTTTATAATAAATTTTTAATTTAAATAAAAGTAATTATTTTATTAAAATTTTATAAAATTTAAAGTAAGTGGGCTAATTTCCCACTTTTATAAATATATGGTGTTAATATTAAAATTTTAAAAAGAATCTATTTGGAATATACTATTATATAGGAAAAAAAGAGAAATACATTGTAGTAAAAGTCACTTCTATTATAGAACTCATCTATTATAGAGGGAAAAATAGCAAAATACATTGGAGATAGTCTAAGCAGCTATGAGGCAGAACAAAGGCCAACTCCAGTGGGCAGAATAAAGATGAGATCATGAAGTTGGCTTATAAAATCCTATTCAATGATCACAATGTGAGGTTCAATCTTGAATGATTGAATGGAGCTTAGGTTTGATCAAAAATGGCTTGGATGTTTTTCTAGAAAAGATCAAGCAACATCAAAGAGAAGAAAGAAGGGTGATGAGCCGTCTACATCAAGCTCTATGCAAGTGAGGCTTGAAGAGGACGAAGGTTGCCACCTTGGGTGAAGGCTGCAAAAGCCAAATCCAAACAGTTAGTTAGCAAACCAACCACAATTGAAGAAGGCTATGCTCTCAAGGAGTTCCAAAGCATGTGGGACATCAAACAAAAGGATTTGGCCATGGTATAGATGTTTGAAAAGTAGAGACTTTTGGAGAGTCTTCTTGCCAAGACTACTTAACTTTCTGAAAAGAAAATGGCCTCAAAGGATAAGCTTTTCACTGAAATGTTGGGAGATGCATGAGTAGTCTTATAGTCTTAGTGAGAATACTCTTTTATTTCTATCCTTTATCAACATCCATGCTCTTTTCATATAGCTAGTTTCTTTTGTTTGTTATGAACTAGTTTTCTCTTAGGCTTGTAATTTGTAGTTCTCTTTATTGGTTTCTTTTGTTTGTTATATGCTAGTTTTCTCTTAGGCTTGTAATTTGTATTTCTCTTCATTGGTTTCTTTTGTGTGTTATGAACCAGTTTTTACCAATCGGCTAGTAATTTTACTTTTCTTTGTTGGTTTCTTATGTGTGTAATGAACCAAGCTTTCTCTTCATCAATATTTAAAATAAATCAAGTTTATGTAACTGTTCTTGCGTGTACTGAATTAGAGTTCTAGTCAGTTAGAGAACCAGTTTATGAGTATGTTTTAATATATTGATGATGAGATGAACCCATAATATATTCAGGATGATATAAACCACTTTTGGATATGTTGTATGTCCCGATCAGATGAGATGACATATATATTACCAACATTCACTCTTACGCATATTTTTCTGTATGTAACTAACATCTTATATAATATTGAATTAATATTTTTTTTTAAGCACCCATGGAAGGTGCTTACCATGGGAGATCCAAAATTTTCAAAATTAATATAGAGGTGCTAAAGTTACCATTTGTCACAATTTATTACAAAAGAATTAGTATACCATTGCAGTGGTATATGTAGTCTTACTATGTTATATTATTTGTTGCTTTTTGGGGAGTAATTGACAAGGAAACATACTTTTGGTGAGACTATTTGCAAAGAGACCCACTTTCATGTGAAAGTGTACTTTCTATGATATTTTTACAGTTTTGATGTTTTTCTAGCTGACAATTTTGCACTTTGGTGGTTTTAGTTGTAAACTAGAAACACATGTCTCTTGGTTGTGTCATTAGATGGTAACTAATTTGGAAAATCGTGTCGTTGAGATGTTTTGGGGGAATGATCTAATATATATACTCCCTCTGTTTCATTATAAGTGATGTTTAAGGTTTCGGCACACTAAATAATAAAACATATAACTTATCCATTTCCCATAAAAACATCATTAACTAATATGAATTCAACCAATAAGAAAATATGATGTAAAATATAATTGGTCAAAAAATATTAAATACATTAAATTTTTGCATAGGAAATTGAAAACTTCACTTATACTGAAACAAGAAAAATTGGCTAAAACATCACTTATAATGAAACAGAGGGAGTAATAGTTTTGCTTAAATATTTATTTGCTCTATTTTTTCCTCCTTGTCTCACTCACTCATTTTTTTTTTGTTCTCATTCTATGTTGTTATTTTATGTATTAATCATAGAAAATCATTTATTTATTTTTATATAATAAGTTATGATTATATTTCCTTACACATTTTAAGTTGCATATTACTATATTTTTATTAATCATTATATTATACATTGTTCATTTCTAGTTGAACATTTGGTTATTGATACATACTTGGGTTTAATTATATTAAAACATATCAAAACCTATTTCACCAAATAATTTTTGGTTTGATAGAGTCTATACCTTAAACCATAAAGTCTTTAAAAAAAACCTTTCTAGTTTTTCAAAACAGTTCACTATCTTCTCACGAATCAGTTGGCAATAGGGTGACAAATGAGATATGGTGCTTGGTACACTAAAAAAAAAAAATCTTACCAAATTTCGTACAAAAACTTTGGTTGCAAATATTTTATACTACTTATTTACGACTACAAAAACTCTTTTAGCATTTACAAACTAACTAGAGTTGAGTCTATCATAAGCATCCGCAAGCTCCCACATCAAACCATCATTCTTATTTTCTTCAAAAATATTGATACACTTGGTAGATAGAGTATAAATAGTCCACTTTGAATCTTTGATCAAAACAAAATATATTTTATGCAGAGACCTTGTTAATACGACCAAGGTTATTCAATATTTCCTTCTTCTCTCTCTTCAGCCTACTTATGTCAAATGGGTTAGGCTCGTCTCTGGATTTGAAGTTAACGGAAGCCGTCATAATCTATAACTAATTAAACCAAATGTTATTACCAAATCAATCAAACATCATTCAATTACCCCAAATTAAACACTAATTAAACTATTAAATCTTATAATTCAATGTTTTCTTAATTTGTGTGAAATGTGTCAAAGTAACACTCTTTGCAGAGGGAGTATAATTTTGCCAAGTCATCACCGTAGTTTTTTTTCTTCTCCATATTGTCTTCTTTGGTAACTTTGCATAGATAAATGGTTACTCACTTAATTTTATATATTAGAATATGTACAATAGTTTGTTTTAAATTAGTCAACACCCTACCCCACTATTTTTGATTTAAATTTTTAGTTTCTTTTCTGTTTACAATTATTGATCAAAATTTTAATTTTAAAAATTTAAGTAATAAATTGTAACCACATTAACTATAACCGTGGTCATGCTTATGCTTTAGACTTGTCATAATCTACCCAATTTTGAACATACACATCTCGTTCATCCTCAACAATCATATTATGCTCTATGATAGATGACCTCATGATGATATCCAAATTGCCTATATCCCACATGCGAGCAAGTTCGCGAATGATTTTAAATCAAGCATGCAGTACTTCAAATGCACGTCTGATGTCCTTCTGATATCCCTCTTGATGTTTGTAAAAATATTTTGTCTTGAGGAACTCTAATTGATTTGAAAAATGTAGTATAAGAATGATATATACAATCAGTTAGATTATGGTCCAACTAACAAAGAAACATTATTAAAGCGTAACATAACAAACAAACAATATTAAAGCGGAAAGTGAGAACACATATTAAGTTGGAATGCGAAAAAAGATAACCATACACTTAACAACAATTAATTACCAAATAGATCATGGATCAACTTCTCTAACAACTCTTTACTTCGATCATCATGGCCATTAAATTGAAATGTCTATTCTTACAAGTTAAATATAATTCATGCAATTTTGTTTTGACAATATATTATTGATGTAGTTGTAATGATTTCTGCATGAACCTTCATCACATAGATAATTAAATGAGCAATTTGACACCAATTTGCTTCACTCTTTACTATGCTCATTACAATATGTAGCAATTTAACACCAATTTGCTTCACTTTTTTTTGTCTCTACCGACAATACTATTAGTTTCATATTTAATCCACCCCCTCAGTAGCACCAAATTTTGTGCACTTCCCCTTTTATGGGCTCTTCGGCGAACATGATATGAATCTTCTGCGTCATCTTGAGTGAATTCATTAACATCGCTCATGCCGCTAAGAGACATTTGTGTAAAAAATTTAGGAAATTAAGTTGATGCAACATTATATAAGAACATTTTCATTACACGATTGAGTAGAAGAATAAGGGTTTGATTAAGATGGCACCAATATATGAATTATAGTTTGTTATAGATGAAAACATGACAAAATTTGGTGCAAAACCAGTAATTTGGCATATTTTGGGGTTGGTTCGACGATTGGTTTTGAAATTCTTAATTGTTTGGATATGGATAGTATAAAGGATGATTAGAAAAATTTTGAGTGTTTTTGTCCGTTGATTGTGTTTCATTAGATAGTAACTATTTTGGAAAATCATGTGGCTGTGATATTTTGGGAAAAAAACTATCTAATATATAGAATAATTTTGGTTGAAATATTGATGTTTCTCTCTCTCTCACTCCCTCTTTTTCGTTGTTCTCATTTTATGTTGTTATTTTAGGTTTTAATCATAAAAAATTATGTATTTATTTCTATACAATAAGTTATGATTATATTTGTTGTACATTTTAAGATGCATATTGTTTTATTTTTATAAATTATTATATTATACAAGGTTCATTTATAGTTACATATTTGTTTATTGATACATACTTGTATTTAATCAAATAAAAACATATGAAAACCTATTTCATCAAAGAATTTTTAGTTTGATAAATAAATCATAAACCCTAAACACTATACCTTAAACCATAAAATCTATATAAAAAAAACCATATGATGTTCCAAAACAGTTCACTATCTTCTCACGAATCAGTTGGCAATAGGATGGACAAGTGAGGTATGGTGCTTGGTACACTATAAGAAAACATAATCTTACCACATTTCTTACAAAAACTTTGTTAGGAAATTTTTCTACCTCTTACTTACAATTACCAAAACTCTTTTGGCATTTACAAACTTATTAGCGTTGAATCTATCATAAGCATCCGCAAGTTCCTCAGCAAGCTACATCAAGCCATCATTCTTCTTTTCTTCAACAAAATTCATACACTTGGTAGATACGGTATAAAGAGATCACTTTCAGTCTTCGATTAAAGCAAAGGAGCTTCTTGATTGCGGGAAAGCCTCTGAAAATTGTACGCAGAGACCCTGTTAATATGACCAAGGTTATTCAATCTCTCCCTCTTCTCTCTCTTCAGCCTTTGCTTATATCGAATGGTCCAGGCTCGAATACGGATTTGGAGCTAATGGAAGTTGTCATAATCTAAAACTAATTCAAGCTAATGTTATTACTAACGCAACTAAACATCATTCATCTAATATGATAATAATTAATCATGCATATGTGCATAAACCAATTAAACATCATCATTCATTCAATTATATACTAATTACTCATGCTTCTGTGCATAAACCAATAAGACTAATGGTCTTCTTAGGTGTCTCATCCATTGAGGTTGTTCTTTCTTCCTCCTCCTTGGTTCTGCTTAAATAGATTCATGTGACTAGGATCTCGAGATAATAGATATTTCTTCACTTAATCCATCAATTCAGGGACGAGAACATTAGACCTAGGAACAAAACCTAGAGTAACCTGAAGAATCATCCATGCCACATCCTTTGGATACGGCTAGTCCCAGATAGAGCTTCTCAGTTCAGTTCTGGACCACTTTTCTCTGATTTGGATTTCTCATCAACCTTCACTCTGTGATTTCCAGAACCACAACTGGACTCTTCCTCCCATGAAGCTTTGGTTTCAACTTTCTTCTCACCCATCAACCTTCTTTGCCATCACTCTTTGATTTCCAGAAACGCAACCCATAAAGAACACATATCACTCTTCCTCCTATAAAGCTTTTGGTTTCAACATTCTTCTCACCCATCAACTTTCTTCTCTATCACTCTTTGATTTTCAGAAACCCAACCCAAGAAGAACATAATACAGTTTTAACTCTTTCTCCTATGAAGCTTTTGGTTGAATGTTGTGTTGACAGCAACACATATCCAAGAATGCATATCTACCCAAAATCGATCCTCATGATGACAAGTGACCATTTATTTGTCACCACAC
This sequence comes from Capsella rubella, assembly GCF_000375325.1. Lineage (NCBI taxonomy): Eukaryota > Viridiplantae > Streptophyta > Magnoliopsida > Brassicales > Brassicaceae > Capsella > Capsella rubella. The sequence goes on along the minus strand of NW_006238920.1, from coordinate 3,037,082 downwards.
AATACACGATTTAGAACGATCTTTGTTATTAACTTTAAAATCCCATTATTCAATAACACAAAGATGCCCATATTTTATTAAGTAATAAATATTTGAGGAGTATAGACTTAAAAAGCCCATTATACCATAACACAATAAGGCCTATATCTTTATTAAGCAATAAATATTTGATGATTGAAAGGCGCCAAGTTTTTAATTTAACACAAAAAATTTTATTTTGTTTTCTTTTAATAAAAAAATTACCGAGTATTAACACTGGATTATGAAAAAAAATTCATCTTTTACCTGGAACGAGAAATGGCAATGGCTGGCAGCGTTACGGAGCCCAACTAATCTCATCATCACTACAAAAAACGAACAAGTTCGATGGTGTAACAACCCGCCCCGTGGGACACTCTGCCACATGGCAACCTTACAGCGCTGCAGCGCATCGACCTTAACCTCTCTCCTGCCCACTGGCCCCCCTTGACCCATCAGGTAGGTTATTAGTGCGCTTGGCGTTCCTCGTACCCAAGACCTCACCCTTTAACAACCTTCCCACAAGAGAAGCTGTTATAAATTAAAATCGATTGAATTTGAATCCAATACTAAGAATAGGGAATTAATGAAATATTTCCTACCATTTACAGTCGAAGGAAAGTGGAGTGTGTTCTTTTGTAGGAAAGCTGAATGAAACATTTGAAGGAAACTGGAGTGAAATCATTGGTAGAAACTTGAATGAATTCAATATTTGTAGGAAAATTGAAGAGAATTCCCTTCGAAGTATTTGTTAGGAAATTAGAAAGAATGCGTTTCCTACAACCTTTCTGTAGGAAAATGGTTAAAAATGGCCTTCTCTGTTCCTACGAAATAACCTACTATACCATTAGTTTTGGTTCCTACCAATATTTTTGTAGAAAAATAGAAAGAAATGACTATTTCCTACCATTTTCTTATGCATCTGGCCATAGGACATCGATCAAAATTTCTTTTATGTCGATCATAGGTAGGAAACCGATCATAAGTTTAAAGATACATCAACATGACATATCACTGTCAATTTAAATTCTAGAAAAAAAAATTTAGTAGAGATGTAACCGAATCGATCAAAGATCTTAGTCCAATAAAAACTTCTTGCGCTATTTTCTAGAATCAAAATTTTAAAATATGAATAAATTTGCCTTCTAATTTTTTATAGTGACCAAAAGGTTACTAAATAACTACTATATATATATATATATATATTTATATTTATCTCTATCCATATAATCTATAGCTTATTAAATCTTATATTTTCCATCAATTATTTTCATAAATATCTTTCGTAATTTTAATTTATCTTTAAAATTTGAAGTTAAAATATTATTAGGGTTTAAACCATATCACATATACAAACAAATTACGAAATTCTAAATGTTTTAAATTCTTAAATTATTTATATTTTTTTAACGTTTATTAGATTATAGAATTTTGATAAGCTTTAAACTTTGTGTAGATCCAGAATATGTAATATATATCGGAAAAAAACTAAATATCTTATACACGAAATTTTGGACGTTCATAATATTGTAGTTTTTGATTAAGTAAAGTATAGGTTTTATTTAATAACATATTTAATAACATATAGAGAGATTTTTTGAGTTCATTCGACATAACTCTGTGTTACAGAATTAGGTTTAGACTTACTCGTGATAAGGATGCTTCAGAAATATTTGATTAGACCATAGTGGAAAGAGATAAATTTAGGGTTTACTCGACATAATTTTCTTTAGAAAAATTAGAATTCGATTTTCTAATGATCTCTATGATTTAGATTTAATTCAATTAATAATTTAAAAGTAAATTTTATTAAACTTGAAATTTTAGATGATAATATGTAAAAAACTTTTGATAAAACAACCAAACATTATTTTTTCCTAAATATTGAAGATGCATCATAAAACATGTCCACAAACATACAATTATAAGGATTAATTAAACTTTTTGAATTCTTGGTTTTTTTCTTTTTTTTGTGGACCTTTGCTTCCATTGATTTTCTTGACCACACCAAACAAATCCGCTTGGAAATTCTTCATATTTGTACTTGCTTGCTTCAACATCTATTAAATTGCTTTCCATCCAACTTAAGTATTTAGATCTTGAATTTGTAGAGAGCAATGTAACATCTTCTCTAACATCCTCACCAAAAATAACCAATATAAAAATTAAATAAGAAGATTTTTGGAATAAAAATAATTTAAAATAATAAATATGAATTCTGAGATAATATACCTAATTCAAAAGGTGATGTAACCATAGACAAAGGTGTAGTATTCTTTGATCTTGCTTTCCAAACAACCACTACACGAACAGGAAAACAGAAATTAGACGATGATGAATAAGAGGAAGAACAAATATTAGTATCAAAATATAATTCTGCAAAATGATAGAAAACTAAAGATTTACGTTTTTTTAATTACGGAGAGAGCATAGAAATCCTGGTATTTATAGAAGTAAATGACACTTTGTTTTAGGGTTTCAACTTAGGAGGTGTTCTTTTAGCGGGCTTTTTTATGTAAACCCATTTTCTCGAAACCCTATATTTGATACATTATATACGACATTTTTTTTCAAAAAATCGCCTTTAGTTATGAAATTTACGAATTTAGTTTAGATATTTCCAATTTTTATTGTTTGGTTTTGATTAAATAAGGGTTAACAAAAACTTATAAACCAGGGGTAATTTTTCATTAAGGGTAAAACGGTAATCCGGTATGAGCCAAATTTTCGATTTTCTCTTGAAAACACTCGATTTTAATTGTTTTGTTTGAACTAAATAAGGATTAAGGAAAAAAATATAATCTAGGGGTATTTTTTATTAAGGGTAACTTAGTAATTTTTTTTTCTGAAATTGAACGTGAGCCTTTTTGACTACTTCTTTAATAATATAAATGTATGTGGGTGACTTGTCGTTGTTAGAAGAAATAAAAACATATGTATGTTAGATATATGTACAAGTACAACAAAACTTTGAAGTGAAGATGAGATTTATAAAGAACTAAAACAAAGAAAAAGAGAACAAAGTCAAATAAGATGTTTACCACAAAAAGTGAATATGAGAGAATATGTGATGAGAAGAAGGGCAACAAGTTGAAACTTTGATCACAAAGCCATTTTGTGTGGATGGTTTTTATTTTTTGGAACATGCCTACATATATATACACAAAAGAGTTCAACAAATAAAATAAAAAACAGTAGCAAATTTTTTAATTTGTCTTTCAAGCAACAAATTTAGTATTTGAATCCAAATTTGGTGTTACGATTTAAAAAAAAAGAATCCAAAACCGTTTGGAAGTCTCAACCGGTTTGATGTCCTTCTAAGTTCTAACCGTGTTTTTGCAGAATAACTTGACACGAAAACTTAATCAAAAATCAATGTAAAAATTGTGTGAAACTAATTATGTTTAACAACTTTACTAAATAACTATATACATACATCCAAACAATATTATAATTATTCTAAACTAAACCTACTAAATAACTTTGTAGAATAAATCTACACAAAAGTTTTACTAAACAACTATGCATCAAGATCAATGTATTAATTATGCGAAACTAAATATGTTAAATAACCTTACATAATAATTATGTGCTAAATCTCTAAAATAACTATACATCAAAATGACAGAATCAATGTACTAACTATTACATATGCAAAATATGTGCTAAATCTCTAAAATAACTATACATCAAAATGACAGAATCAATGTACTAACTATTACATATGCAAAATCTGATAAACAACTCTAACTGAAAGTTTCACAAAACGACAATGAATAATATCAATCTATTAATTTATAATTTAATAGTCACATACATTTATAATAAATTATATTTAGTGGTTCTGTTATCTCTTTGTTTCTTTCTTTGTTCTTTCCACTTTTGCTATAATCTCAACTGATTGAAAACGTTTTACACAATTAGGTTTTATTTTTAACACATGCAAAAATTCTCAACTTTAACGCGTAACCCTATGTTTAAAGCAAAAGAGAATTAATTTATTATTATTATTAGTTGTCATGAATAAATAAGATTTTGCAGAGGATTGACATTAGTATAATGATTCCCATTAGGTATTTTAGTGTTAAAGAATAATATAACAAGTATCATATTAAAATATATGAAAAATTTGTTATATTCGCATATCATGCCTTTATTTTATTTTTTTTGTCCACAATAAGTAATAAATCTATACTATTAATTGGGAAGGACAACTTGAAGCCAAACAGACCCAATTTTTTTAAAAAAAATTTCATGAAATATATTTCAGTTGCCAAACAAAACTAATGACAGCAAAAATGTTTTAATAAATAAATAAATAATAAAAAACAGAAACTACCTATATTTATGGATCATACTAATTTTGTTGCCAAAAAAATGGAAAATTAAATTCGAAAATCTCCATGTATATAACATATTTAACATTTTTAGATATTTTTAAACAATAATTTAATATTTAATAAAATCTAATCTATAGTATTTTTTATTTGGTTTAACGATTTTATTCAAGTGTTTATGTTATTTGTATTTTGTATAACTCTTATGATATGATATATATTTATTTTGCGTTACAAAAATCATCATATATATTTTTTTGTTTTATATTGATGTTTTAGGAAAAATAAAAGAAAAATTAATATGTTATATATTTTACAATAGCATAAAATATGGAGAAATATTCAACAAAATTGATATTATCTTTAAAATTTTTAAAAATGACAAAGTCTTAAATAAATAATTAAAATGTTTAAATAAAAAAAATCTTTAAAAAATCAATAATTATTTTTTTTCAAAAATCAATCGAATAAATATTTTGTATCACATACAATCTCTTATTTTCAAAATCTTCATATTGAAAATGTTTTTCGAAAATATAGCAAAAAATATATTTATATATTTCCTTGAAATATACTTAAAAAACCAATATAGCATGTGACCAAAAATAAAATCATCAAATAAACATTTTTTATTATTAACATCAATTTAATAATATATTAACTCCCCAATTTTGCTGGATATTAACTAATATGCAATTAGCATTTAATAGTTTTAAGTAAGTTCAGGAAATCATATCACACGATTATTATATTTTCCATATAATATAACATTGCCAATCCACAAAAAGAATTAAACAGTTAATGGAATAAAATAGTTATTTGAATTTTCATTACTTAGTAAAATATTTAATATATTTTTTGTTCAATTGATTCATTTCTTTTTGAAGATTTAAACAGAGATAAGTTCGTAGTTTATAAATGTGACTCTTTGCTTACATTTTTTCAAATTTTACGGTAATACAAAATAAAACATTATACTCTAATACAGAAAGAGAACGAGTAATTTAATTAGTTAAATACAAGCTATATAATGTTGGTTTTTTTAAAAAATGTAAATTATTTCATTTATATATAAAAAAATATGATATTATCTTAGAGAGAACGAACGGGAACAAAAAGGGAATGGGTAATTCAAAAAAAAAATATCTAAACTATTTCTCATCAAAAACAAGCCTATATAAAAAATTTGGAAACTTAAATTTAATTTTAACTTTCAAATATCAAATGACGGGTATGATACAAAAATATGAAATTTTAATAGCAAAAGTAAGTTTCACTTAAAAATTTCAAATATTGGGACAAGAAATAACGGAAAGGGAACGGGTAATTTAGAAAATAAAAAATTATTATCTTAACTAATTCTAATAATATACAAAATGGAATTATGGGTAACGGGCAAGCAGAAGACATACTATTTAATCATGTGGGTGGACCAAAATATTTCAATTTGTTGTAGGACATGCATAGTGAACGGGTTTGACTGTTCTGATATCTATATTTATGTTATTTTATTCAAAAGTTTTAATGTTTTCATTAGTTTATGTGATGTGATAGTTCACAAATTTAATTGATTTCTAATTTATCAGTCATTCAGTTCACACTCGATCCGAGTCTTATATCATGTCGATTAAAATATTAGAAACTTTATGATAAACATAGTTTTTGCAACCAATCCCGCACGTACGTGCGGGTCCATCGCTAGTTAGTTTTAAGAAAGTTAATTGTAGAGACAATTGTTAACAAATTTATTAAGATGCAAAATAGAATGAACTTTCTTTGCCAACTTATGCGTTTGAACATTCGCATTCGCATTTTCATACCTTTATTTATTTAATAATTACCATTTTTATGTTGACATAAATTTGTCAAAACTAGCAATTAAACAACAGTCAGCACGTCTAACGATAGAGATAACATTACCAAACTATATTTAATTAAATATATCCAAAAACTTTTATATAAAAATTATACTTAATTATCAGAAAGAACAAGATCTCGGTAGTAGATTAGTAGTTGTACGGTTGTAGACATAAAACAAAGAATGAGAAACAAAAAGTATTTCAAACATTTATAAGCTTATCTTTGTTTGCTCATATGCAATTATTGCACGTGTCTACGCATGTGAATAATTTGGTTTAAATATTTGTGTCATCTTAAGTCCTAACACATGTAAAAGGTTAAGACCTTATTAGTTTTGTGATAATGATCTTTTAAGGGGTGAATCAAATGGTCTTTAGAACTAGCTTCAAAGTCTCATTAGTGTTGTTGATCATGAGGATAGGCCTTTAATATAGCTTATAGATTAATCATCAATAGAAGATTGTCATCCTTATTGTAAAATCAGGGAATGTTATATATAAATGCTATAGTATATTCATGTTTGTATTTTGGGACTCCATCCATTTTTTATGTCGGCAGGGACTCTATCTTTAGAGAATGTGAAGGAATCTCTCACAAATAAAATTGGGTGAGACTTTGAGACGAAGTCCTATATGGAACCCTCATATGACATACGTCTATTTATAAAAGATTAAATTATTATTACGATAAATCAAATTTACAGTAGTTAAAAAGTGAATATAAATAGTTTAGTTTATATGTTAATACTTTTATCCTTTTAATATAATTAAAAATATAAGAGAAATTTTCAAAAATATCACAAAAAGAGTATTTTTTCCAAAAAATACTATTATTAGTTTATTTTCCAAAAATACCACTAAAATATATTTTCCAAAAATACCAAAAAAGTTAAAACTATATTTTTCCTAACATTCAAAACTAATTTCTAAATCCTAAGCACTAAATCCTACCCCTAAAAATCATACCCTAAATATAAAAATATAAAACGTGTGTTGATGATTGATAATATTTTTATCTTTTTTTATAATTCAAAAAGTACCACAAAAATGAGTATTTTCCAAAAAATACTATTATTAGTTTTTTTTTTGGTTAACACATAACTAAGTTAGAAGAGGGTGGTGATACATGATAAAAGAGTAAACACATAACTAAGTTAGCATGATAAAAGAAATAACACAAAACATATTGTAATATTGTTCAGAACAAATTGATGTATCTTAATAACTTTGGTTCTGTTTTAGTAGAACAAGTATTTAAGCATTTCAGACGTAACAAACCGATCGTCGGATATTAATGGACTCATGTGCCTAGTGGAAGGACGTGAGGTCCATTAGAAGAGGTAGGCCCATGGGCTGGTGGTGAACATGCGATCCACTAGAAAGATGGCGGTCGGAGCGCTACACAGCTCTTCATTTTTTCACACACCTTTAATTTTTCTCTTTCTCTCTTAGGTGTTTGTGCAAATTGCAATGTAGTTTTATGCTTAGTTTTAAGAGAATACAACATATTACTAGTATTAACAGTTTTATTATTGTTACTATTATATATTATATAAAAAAATATGACTAATGAAAATGTTACAGGAATAGTTGCACGTCGTTGAATAACTCGTCACAATCAAATATGCTGGATATAGTTAGATTAGATAGATTGATCATCATTTGTAATATGATTAGAATACATATTTGTCAGGATAATGTAAGTAAATGAAAACAGAAAAAAATACATATATATATATATATATATATATATATATATTATAGTTACCGAAGAGAGGATTATTAAGAAAGATATTTTTTTAAGATACTTTAGATCAGAAATTATTAATGGGTAAAATGCAATAGTCGTTATTTTATCTATAAAACAAAACAATTGATTTGATTGAACTTTAAGAGTGTCCCCATTAGTGTCTCCTATACATTTAAAGCGTTATAGTTTCATTTGGACACTCCTATGCATTTAGAGCTCTACAGTTTCATTTGGACAATGCAATGTGTTAATCGCATAACACTTATTGCTTTGGGTTTGAAAATACTTTCTAGAATTTTTCTTGGTATGTCAAGCATGCACTAATATTTTCCATCCATATATATATATATATATATATATATCTTGTCAACAATCACTATAAGATTGGCTCAAAAAAGCCAATTGGTGGGACAGTTGTTTACAAACATATTATTGTAAGTATTGTTTTAAGAATTAATTAAAATTTAGACATTTTTTTTAGAATATTGTAATCTCTAAAAAAATTACTAAGACGATGAAGGTGAATTCGTATTATGTATGACTTAATATTTTCCAAGAATATTTCATAACATTGTAATTCACTAGAGTTTGTGGTAACCATGCATGTCTGTTTCCTTTGTGATAATGAAGGTCTGTGTTCAAACTTTTCATTGGTAAGGTAGTTATATATAGATATTGTGTTTGGGTTCTCCATTTACAATCTGCTAGTGTTTAGTTTAAAACACAAACACAGTGCTAAATTCGTTTTCCTTGGGTTCAATCATCCCTCTCGGGTTTAGGGTATAGTTTTGAACACAAACATGTTGTTAAAATCGTTTTCCTTGGGTTCAATCATCCCTCTCGGGTTTAGGGTATAGTTTTGAACACAAACATCTTGTAAAAATCGTTTCCCTTGGGTTTATTCATCTTTCTCAGCTTAGGGTATAATTTTAAACACACTGCATTGTTTACATTGGTTTCACATGGGTTCATTCAATCGTCTTGGCTTTTAGGGTATATAGTTTTGAGCACCAACACCCAGAAAAATTAACAAGGATCATGTAAAAACTGCCCAAATGGACCAAATTTTGAGATATCTCCAACATTTTGTGCATGTAATAGTCACCAGCTTAGTTTTATTTTTTTGATAAGTAGTCGCCAGCTTAGTTACAAGGAATTATAAAGTTGGTTCTGCTTTCCAAAGGTCTATACTTCCAATATACTATGTTAATCTGAATTTGTGTAGATGAAACAAATGTTGAAATCTCTTCATCATCCTCTAAAGGTACAACAATATTTTGATTTCACTTTCATGGGTAAGTGTTCACTTCTTTCGTCTCCAACTTTTTTCTTATAACCTCCTTTGTATCAGCTAATTTCTATAGATACGTCCAGAATATAGGGTAAGATGGCATGGACATACACATCAAGAATAATGGAAAGTGTCTCACTTTATCTTCCGCCCAAAGATATATGTTTGGATTCCAATCCTAACAGGAGTATTTTACTGATTTCTTTTGATGGCTAAAAAATGTTACAAACGTCTTCTTATGTGTACACCAAACGAATGCTTGACCAAATACAGAAACATCAAACATGTATCATGAACATCAAACGTAAGTCTTTTATGTACATAAATCAATATAACCAAAGAAAAACATACTAAAAACTAATCTTATCTTTTTAACTAATTGTGTTTGTTCAAAAAAGGAAAAAATAATAAAAAGAAAATTTTACTTAATTATCTGATGTCATCAGTCCACTAATTATCAGATTCCCGCTCATTACAGAAGGGCAAAATAGGCAACAAATATCTCTTTTTCCACTCCTGTAGATGTTCTTTTTAGGAGTGCCCATTTTCGAATTTACCCCCAAACAAATGCCTTCTGCGACAGTAAGCTCTTGTTTTAAAGGAAAATTGTTTGCCAGCTACACAGACAATTCACGAACACATACGCACACATGCAAACAATTTTAATGTTTGGCTAACTACATAGACTATCGACATCACATGAGCACATATCTGAACAAACATTGGTTATGTACGCAACACCATAACCATAGCTTCCGACACCGTTCCGTTTTAAGGAACGACGGAATCCGGTGACGTCCTTTAATCCTGATTAAGACCCGTTTAATAATTTGATCCACGAAATTAAAATTTTAAACCGAATCAAATTTGTATGTCCCAAACCCGGTTCAATTAAAATGTCTACATGACATAGAAACACTCTTTTACTCTTCCTCGTTCTTTCACGATCTGTAAAGAAAAAAAAAATCCCCTTTTACTTAGGGTTCTTGAGGAAGAGAAATTCGAATCTCATCACGATACAAGGTAAGATATATTGTTTTGAGTTGACTAATATGTGAAATAGAAATCAAAATCTTGATAGTAAGGTTGATGGATTGTAAATGTTTCTCGATTATTTATGGGTTTCTGGGTTTTGTGGAACAAAATGTGGGTTTAACTTTTGTTTCTTTTTCATTTATGTCTTGTTTTGTTGGATTGAAAATATTGGTTTGGTCGTTCGTTTTTTAAAACAGTGAAAGAACAGTGTGAATTTAGGTAAGATGGATTTAAGCACGGGTTCATCTAGTACTACTAGATATTTGGGAGGTTTGAGGAAGTGTAATTGTGGATTGCCAGCCAAGATATTCACATCAAAGACCAAAAAGAATCCAGGGAAAAGGATCTTTGGGTGTCAATTGTATAAGGTATGTGTAATGTGTGTGTTTCTTATGTTGAGGTGAATCGAAGTAGCAAATTCTGAATTTTATTATGAATGTAGGATGGTGGAACGGAGCATTGCAAGTAATTTAAGTGGTTTGATGATGAAGAGTCTAAACGATTGCCGCGAAATGCATTGAGTCAAGCTATGGCAGAGATTGAAGAGAAGGAAAACATTATCCATGAGCTAAGAATGACCGTTATGGAACTTCGTACTGATTTGGAGAAGCATGTGGAAGACGCAGAAAAGTTATATATAAGCAACGATTGATCATAACAGGATTATCCGGATTGCTTGTATGTGCCATTGGAGCCATTATATTTGGTTGATGGTTGTCGATTTCTAAGTGTCTGTGTCTTTGTCTTAATGTCATAAACACATATGTGGTCTTCTAAAAATTGTACCAAAACTGTTTTGTTAACTACTAATGAGCAAACAAGTTTGTCATTCTCTTCATTCATTTGTCGTCATCTTAGAATTATATGAAGACAATCAGCTTAAAAATAATAATAAGCAAAGTTTAATGATTGATCCAAATGTACCAAAAAATACATGACAACATCCGATACGTGTTTCTCTTTGTCACGTACCCAGCAAAAAGGGGACAAAACAACCAATGTCAGCAACTAATGAATAGATACGTGTTTTTCTTTGTCACAAACCCATCAAAAAGGGACAAAACAACCAATGACAAAGAATAGAGTTTTCACGCAATACATCCGAAAATAGCAAACGTACATCACCCAGCAAAGTTACTCTTACTTAGAATACCGTTGGCTTCCTTGTGGTGCAGTTGATGAAACATCTTGAACTTCAGTTTCTCCTTGAGCTTCTTCACATGCTATCATTGCTTCTTCAAGTCCTGCTTCTTCTTGAGCGACCATTGCTGCTTCCATTTCTGCTTCATCTTGAGCCTCCAACTGAGCTGCATTCCGAGCTTCTGCAGCAAGCTTCCTTCTCTTTGCCCTGTTCTCCTCAGACTACAAGTAAACAACATAGTCAACAAGTGAAGAAAGTAAAAGGAATTGTCATTATTGAAATGAAATTATAAAGATTAATCACTACCTCTTTAGGACATTTTCTTGAATTATGGTCTGCCCCACCACATAAACTACAATGTGCTATTCGTCCTTTTCTACCAACCTTATATTTATTCTTATATTCTTTGTTGGTGATTCATTATTTCCTTTGATCCTTACTTTTCCCTTAGGTCTTCCAGGTGGGGGTTTGTAAGGTGGTGCATAAATGCGTCTTCCTCATGTCTCCTCCCAAAACTTAGTTCCATTCATAGGAGTCAAACCTCGACGATAATTGTTTCTCCATTTTTCTGTCAAATAGTAATCAGAAATGAAGTCCTCAACGTCTTGACAATTCTCTCTGATTGCACATATAGCATGGCGACAAGGAATACCAGTTAAATCCCACTTCCTACATGCACACTCCCGCTTAGATACTGTCACACTAAATCCATTACCAAACTCTAGAATCTCATATTTTCCACCAGTGCTTGAAAGGGAGTAACAATTCTGAGCCTCATCACATGATTTCTCAGTCTCCTTCCTTGCTTTCTTTGTGTAGTTGGCAGTCTCCTTCTCAGCTATCTTGAACCTAGATGCAATCCTTTGCATTGCATCTCTTCTAATCAACTCCAACATCTCCACAAACGGTGTTTTACTTGCTTTCTTCAATGTCCTATTATACGACTCTGTGTGATTGTTGTGTGTGTCACCACAAGTAGAACCAGTCCTAAAAAAAGCTTTGCACAAGCCTTAGGATCCATTTCTCTAAAAACAGCCAAGTTGGTCTTAAAATCTGCTTCATTGTAACTGCTAGCAACTCTCCAGAATAATGGGTTCAAAGTCTCTGAGTTGTGCAGCTTTTTAAGGTTGGCATAAATGTGTCTAGCACAAGCTCGGTGTTATGCTCTTGGTAACTCCTGAGCCATTCCATGAATGATGCTTCTGTGCATGTGTGATAATAATGTTGTACCTCCTTTTCATCTCATCTTTGATTTCAGGAGCACTAATCTCAGGGTCTCTTCTTATGTCTTCAAGAAACAAGTCAGCAATCACAGGACTCTTTATTTGCTTACATCTTCCCACCGGATGACATTGATGCTCATCATAGTAGGTTTTCACCATTCATTTCCCAATTGGATTCTCTATTGCACAATATATGTGCTAGCTACAACCCTTTTCATTACACTTAGCACCAAGTCTTTCTTTTTCCCACCTATCATACACCACATTACGCCTTGTCTTCAATATATATCTTATCACATTCTGCTTAAACTCTTGACCACTTGAAAATAGTTGTTTCAGGCTGAACACACCATCAAGTAAATTCCTTCTTACCAACCTCTCAGCTTGTTCTTCTTCATCACCAGAAGAAGCATCAGTAGCAGGGTAGACTTCATCTTCGTCTGAAATCTGTTCTTCATAACTCTCATGATTGAAAACTTCTAAATCCGCTTCAACAACCTCATCATCATCATCATCATCAGCTGATTCTGCATTGTCAGACAAACCAGCTTCTTCATCATTAGAATCATCATCATCAGACATCTCTATATCCGCTTCGGGTTCATACTGTGGGTCACTCTCTCCATCACTTGGATTCTCAACTGCTGTAGCTATCTCTGGCACTATATGTAGCTCCTCAACTACTGGTTTCTCAACATACACGTCCAGCTTTCTCATCCAACGACCTGCAGCTTGCATCTTTTTTTTATTTGCATCCACATTTTCCCAAAGAGGATGTTTATCTTCTAAGTCTTCAAATGGCAGCTTGTACCACATTCTCCCGACATCAATCTTTAGATCAAGCAACTTCAATATCACTTCTGCAAATATAATATCACGATCTACTTCAACAACATCAAGCACTCCATCAACGTAATCCAAGACACCATTTGTCGTTTTAAAATGCCCAGAATGATGGCAACTTACTGTAACAAGTGACTCGTTACTACACAATGAAAAAAACGCAAAATTTATCAACATTAGTCAACTGGTCGTCTTAAACAATGATAAAAAAAAAACCCGACAAAAACCCGACATAAACCGACAAGAAACAAAAGGCAAATCGTTTTTTTCAAACTAAGCAACTATCGAAATCGACACCACTTTTACTTTCTTATATAAAGTCCATAAACCCAGAAAAAAACTGAGAAGAAATCGATAAACTCTTTTAAACACAGAAACCTTTGTAAACCCAGAAACCCCTTCAAACCCAGAAAACAATCGATCTCGATTCACATTCAAATCAAGTTAAAACGAGAGAACTTACCTCATCGTAACGAGATTCACGTTTGCTTCAGTCAATGAGAGTAGTTTTTTGAAGATTTGTTCTTCTTCGTCAAGAAATAAGAAAGATATTTTTTTTTGTTTCTTTGCAAATCGTGAATGACTAAGGAAGAGGAAGAGACTTGGTTTGTTATGTTGCAATTTCAATTTGGTCTTAATTCAATTTGGTCCGGTTTGGGCTTAATTCAATTTGGTCCGGTTTGGGCTTAATTCAATTTGGTTTGGTTTAAAATTTTAATTTCGTGAGTCAAATTATTAAATGGGTCTTAATCGGGATTAAAGGACGTCACCGAATTCCGTCGTCCCTTAAAACGGAATGGTGTCGGAAGCTATGGTTATGGTGTTGCGTACATAACCAATGTTTGTTCAGATATGTGCTCATGTGATGTCGATAGTCTATGTAGTTAGCCAAACATTAAAATTGTTTGCATGTGTGCGTATGTGTTCGTGAATTGTCTGTGTAGCTGGCAAACAATTTTCCTGTTTGAAACTTTTCACTTATATTATAAAAATAATTAAATAAACAATATTTTATTGGTTAAGACATTAAAATAGTTCGAAGATAACTGTAATTAGTTTTTTCCTCCATAAAACCTATATTAAAAATATAAACAATGCTTATTTTAAAAGAAAAATTGATATAAAATTTAGAGTAGTAGATTTTTGTTGCTTATACTATAAATCAAATATTAACTTTCTTAGCATTTATGTGCTAGCTACTTTGCAACCTGCTTTATTTGACATTAATAAGAAAATTCAATTGCTACAAAAAGAAAAAAAAATACTCTTGAATTTGAATATATTTTTTGGTCAAAAACGGTTAACGCCAGATCAGTTGACCGGTGTATCAGAATTTTATGTCTATAGTATTGACTACATGACGTTGTATAGTTGATGCATGTGGTCATGCAATACATTTAGTTAGTATAGTTGAGTGTATAATATAATATTTGGCATGTGTGACCATGCATTTTTCTATTAGTTGGTGTAGCCGGTCATCTTTTTTCCTATCGTTCTCTTTGATCGAAGATGGAAAACAATAGCCTCCCACATTTTTTATTAAACATCAATTACTAAAATTTAACAAAAACGAATTAACAAAATCCGATCGATAATTAATGTAAAAAAAGAGTTAAATTTCATTGCTTCCACAATTTCTGCATTAATATATTTTTCATCATTATTTTTCATAGTGGATAAGAATTGCTAGGAAAACGTACGTACTTGGGTCTACTAACATAAATTAAAAAAAAAAAAAAAAATTGTCCATTTCTCTGAATTAATAAGTTTCGGTGAAGCTACCTTCTTCTTACCGAGCTACTCCTGTGGTTTCTCTCTTACACACACTTTGTTGTTTACTTGTCTGTATACATCATTTTAAAACTAATATTTGTTTTTTTTCAGACACACCATCTTTGAATCTTCACTACTTTTGTTCTGTCATATTCAACGATTTTGTCTTCTTTTTAATATATTTTTTTACCCTATTCAATACTCGTCAACTACACACACACACACCACTAATACATTTATTCATCTCTGTATATATATTGGTGCTACTACTTCTCTCAAACTTATTGCATTCAATTCCTAATTCCTCTTTTTAGTGGTCTTCTCTAGACAAGAAGACATATAACAAAGACTTGACCTTTTTAAAAGTCTTTTCTTGGTGTTGATACTCTGCAATCTTGAGGTATGTCTCTGATTCTTTAATGGGTTGATCATAGAAGATGGATAAGATCATAAAGTTTTCACCTTTATGGAGTTTTCTGAATTGTTTTTGTTTAAGATGCTTTCAATGTGTTTGTTGAAATGTCTGAGTGAGATTGTTTTTATTTCATCGTCGGCTACTACAATAATTGGGGTTGGTGATGATAGCAATAATGACTCAGTAAAAAGAAATGAATTGTTTATAGAAAAAGATTCGTTTGTCAACGTTTTTTCGATATTGATCTGAAAATTTGATGCGTGTGCAGGGGATTTGTATATTGGGAGCAAACCAACTTGAAGAAGAGATCGTGTTCTTTTTATATTTGTTGGTTTTGTCATGGGCCTTTCTCTTTCCTTGCTCTTGTCTGCTTGGAAAGAAGTCGTGACGACCCAGTTCTTCAGTTTCAAGAACCCTGTCGAGAGTTTTCTTGGAACCAGATCTTTTAGCTTTAAGTTGAAAGAAGGAGTCTTGAATTCAAGAACCAACAGTTTCAAGAGTGAGAAGGTATCTGAAAAGACCGGTATGGAGCGGTCATTGAGCTTTAACAGCTGGGAGATTCCAACAGAAGTCGAGGCTGTACAGATGGACAAGGCTGATGAGGAGATTGTCGAAACGAAGAAGCCTGCTCGTAACAGTTTAAACGGAAGAAATTGCGAGAGAATCCAGATTACAAAACCTACGATTACTCCCCCTACGCCTTTTGTGTTCTTCTCCCCTAGACCTGTCACAGAGCTTGATGCAGCTGCAACTACGTTACAGAAGGTGTACAAGAGTTACAGAACAAGAAGGAACCTAGCAGATTGTGCTGTTGTGGTTGAGGAGCTTTGGTGAGTCACTTGATAATGATCTATCCTTTGCTAGTAATGGGGCTCAAGTTGTTGTAGACTAACCTGTTTTATTTCTTCAAATGTTTCCTAGGTGGAAGACTCTGGATGCTGCAGCTCTGAACTTGAGCTCGGTTTCATTCTTTGGAGAAGAGAAACATGAAACCGCTGTTTCGAAGTGGGCAAGAGCTAGAACACGAGCTGCTAAGGTTTGACATCATTTCCATAAGTTATTATCTATGTTTAGAGTCCATAAGATTTTATATCTCTTTACAATGATAGCTGATGTGAATCCTGCTTTTGTATGTCATTTAGGTTGGCAAAGGATTGTCAAAAGATGAAAAAGCTCAGAAGTTAGCTCTTCAGCATTGGCTTGAAGCTGTAAGTACTCATATTTGCTTTGGTCATGGGAACAATCTTCCTGTTTTTTTTGGATTTAATCTAACTTGAGTCTTCTCTGTCTTTACAGATTGACCCACGGCATCGTTATGGCCACAACTTGCACTTCTATTATGATGTCTGGTCAGCAAGCATGAGCGCACAACCATTCTTCTACTGGTCAGTCTAATGACCTTCTTTATTTCCTTATTGATGAATGAATATGTTCTGAACTTTGTTTCCACCTATTTGAAACTGTAGGTTGGACATTGGCGATGGAAAAGATGTGAATCTTGAACACCACCCGAGAAGTGTTCTGCAGAAACAGTGCATAAAATATCTTGGACCGGTGAGTCTTTTTAGATCTGTTCTGCAAAAAAAAAACCTTCTCTACCATATTCTTACCTTCTTTTTACTCATAACTGTTTGTGGTCTTCGACTTGCAGCTGGAAAGAGAAGCATATGAAGTGATAGTAGAAGATGGGAAACTAGTGAATAAACAAAGCATGACTCTGATCAATTCAACAGAGGAATCAAAGTCGATTTTTGTACTTAGCACCACTAGAACCTTATACGTAGGGCAGAAGAAGAAAGGTCGTTTCCAACACTCCAGTTTCTTGTCTGGAGGTGCCACAACTGCTGCAGGGAGATTGGTCGCCCGCGATGGGATCCTCGAGGTGTGTTCCTATTCAGCTTTCTTCCTACTTTCAAACCTCTTAGCCTTTATGATGAGGAGCTAACAAAACACATTATTTCTCAGGCTATATGGCCATACAGTGGACACTACCTCCCAACAGAAGACAACTTCAAGGAATTCATAAGTTTCCTGGAAGAGAACAATGTTGACCTCACCAATGTCAAGGTAAGGAAAAGAAACATTTCTTGCATACATGCTAAATATGAAAAATGGTGTGTACTCACTTGTTTTGAATCTGAATGCAGAGATGCTCTGTGAACGAGGAATATTCGTCATTCAGTTCCAATGGCTACGAAGAAGAAGAATCAAAAGGAGAGGAAGCAGAGAATAAACCAGTAGAAACCATCACTACAGAGGAACCACAAGAAGAGAAAGAGATAGAAAGACCGGTCTTTGGGCTTGCAAAGAGACTGTCCTGCAAATGGAATAGTGGGGTTGGTCCAAGAATCGGGTGTGTCAGAGATTATCCAATGGAGCTTCAGTCACAAGCGTTCGAACAAGTCAGTTTGTCTCCTCGGATTACGCCTGGTTCTGCACGTTTTCCATCGCCTTACGGTCCAATTCCTTCGCCAAGGCCTAGTCCTAGAGTAAGAGTCTCTCCACGCTTAGCATACATGGGAATCCCAAGCCCTAGAGTGCAAGTAAACTGTTAGGGCCTTTTGCTCTTTAACTTAATTCACCAAGAAGTTAAAAATGTTATGACCTTTAAGCTAGTGAGATGTGAGAAGAAAGGTTCATCACTCTCTCATCTTTGTTCTTTAATTCAATGTCACATATTTTTTTTTTGTCCCTTTTTTTTATGGGTGCATTGTAACTTCTGGTTTAGGTGACTCCCATAGGCTGTAAATTCATTTGGTAAACTTTTTGTACTAGTGTTGGATTTTGAACTTTGAATAAAATTTTGTATTAATATTTTAATAAGAGAAATCCTACTATATTAACCAGAAGTATTCAAATGAAGAGAATCTTATAAATTGTAAGAATTTACATTGAAATGCCATTAGAAAAATTTTAAAATGAAAAAAAAAACATTAAGTTAATAAAGATAATTAAACAAATTAAATATATAAAATCGCAAGATAATCTATAAACTATAAATAATAATAATTAAATTATATATGTAGTACATAAATATTCAATTAAATAATAATAAAATAAATTATTACAAATTTATATCAAATAAAGAGTTGAATCTACGATTTAGCGTGGATTAGTACATAGTTTTTAATTAAACGGTTAAAACAAAAATTCAAGAGTCCTTTGTGGAAAAAAAACGTGGAAGAGTTTCAACAACAAAATTCTCCTATTATCTTTTATAGGATTTGAACCAAAAGAGAAAAAAAAAATCAATAATGTATCAATCCAAGACTTGACTTGACTTTTTACATGGCCTCTTGTGTGGTCTTACTAAACCACCTTTAATTGATTTTGTCTATGGTCTTTTATTTCCTACGCACACGATCTTGATTTCACCATGTGGTAGGATGATTCTTACGCAAATCCCATGTAGGTATAATTTACACAAGTTATTATTTTTATTGGGAAATTTATTAGAGATAAGCTTGTATACAACGAAACGTGTCATTGAAAATTTGTTTATAATACTACTTCAAAATAGGAGTATATATTTAAAATTTCACCCTATTTCTAGGTTTATTCACAAAGTACCAAAGTACGATGTTTTAAGATTTTTTTATTGTTTCTCAAAAATTGATGTTGTTGATTAATAATCTATTTTTACTTTATACTTTTATTCACATAACAGTTATTTAAGACTATCAACAATGGTTTATCATTCAACACCCACCACATCATCTCATCTCTTTTCTACATCAGTTTTTCTATCATCCACATAATAATTCAATATTCACTCAACTTTTACATACTACAATGGTTTTGTCTAATAAAATTTAACATCCTACACTATTAACATTTTACCATAAAATACGTTTTTTCCTATGTTCAAATTAAATGAATCAAGTTTATATCTACAGGGTATAAAAATGATAATTTTTTATATAAAAATCTAAAATTAATAAATTTATTTAGTTTTAAAAATTGACATAAGAGAAAATAGAATATCAAAAAACTGTGCAACCAATAAATGCATAACATGTGGCATCGATGGTCACACTTGTTCTTTTTTCAGCAGGTTGAATCTTTTCAACACCGTTTAACCACATAGATTCAATAACCTATTTAACATCCCTATTGTATGGGTTCAACTGTTGACTTTTTTTTTCAACACCCCATTGTAAGTAGTCTAATAGCTTATATTTTCTCTTTCTACCATTTAGTAATTATAAATTAATTCATAAACAAATATTTAACTTTATTTTAAAATATGCAAAAATACCAAAACATCAATTTTTTTGAAATGGAGGAAGTATATATTAATTACAATTGTAGTGGTGTGGTTTTAAAGAAAACAAAAAAAAAATCGATGCAGACCAACTGCAGATTGTTTTTATGTATAAATAGAGTTGTTCCAACACGGTTCGTTGTTTGCCCTAAAACTAGAACGGACTAAATCTCTGACAGATTTGTCCATCTCGACCGCTGTAACCATTCAAGCTAATAGTATAAAAATTTATCATAAATACATATTAAACATATTTATTATTACATATTAAATCATTGTATAGATTTGTCTCCCTACCAATTTGTCTAGTCTCATGCAAGTGTAACCATTACTAGATTGTTTTTAAGCTAATCATTGCATAAGAATGACAAATTACTAGAAAGATTTAACTATTCGGTTAGATTTTTATAAAATCACAATTAAACCAAAAAAATAAAGTTTAGAAAACAAAAAAAAAACAAATTACCATTTAACAATGTAAAAAATATAAGAAAACACACACAAAAGAACATTAAAACCAAACACAAGTTTTAAAATCGTACTTACAAACTATAAATGATTAATTAATTAGGTTTGCAGTAACAAAATATTCTTTTTATTTCCTCGTATTTTGCATTACCATTTAAGTGAAGCATGCGTGCCGTTGACTCAAGAACCTAACCAGTCGAAGTTTTTTTCAATTTCAAAACTGCTTTTTTAAATTAAAGTTGGAGAAGAAAAAGATCTGACACATGGGCTATTAATCTGGCCCAATAACCATATTGGTCAGAACTGTCCGACCACGACAATGTTTGGAATTAAATTATGGCCATCAGGTGTTTGAAAAGTATTAATTAAAAGATCAATTAAACAAGATGATAAAATAATACCATGCAATTTCTTTAGCATCTTACATATTAATAACAAAATTTTATCAAATATATAGTACCAAATTTTGAGGCTAATAGTGTGCTTATTAAGAAAATTAAGCCTTACAAACATTTTGTATTTTTATTTAAATAAATCAATCAATCATAAAAATCTTATAGAATAATTGTCAAGTATGTAAACAATTGTCCTTCGACTTGGTTCCTAATCTTAGGCCCATTTGATGAAAAATAATAATTAATCAATCATAGAATAATGACAAATTCCTAGTAGTTACATATTTTCTTTATTATCTCCAAAGTCACATCATTTTGAGTCAAATGAGACTGCTAATGAAAAGTTAGCACCATGATCGTCTTTTTAACAAAAAACTTAACGATATGGTTAAAATGGTTAAGTCAACAAAACTTTACTATCCTATCAAAAAGTTAAACTTAACATTTCAAAATATTATGTTCCTCCTGTCTCATGTTTTTTTGACATTTTTATTGGATTTTAAATGTAAACACGGCGATGAATACTAACCTTGACCGAAAAAATATAATTCATTTTCAATTAGTTTAGTGTTAATGCATTCATTTTAAAGGTTAAAGTGTGATATAGACAATTTGTAGATAATCAGATTTACATATATCTCCTAAACAATTGATCTGCATTGTGCACAAATATAGATTAACTAAAAATTCACAATATATATATATATATATATATATATATATATATATATATATAGTGTGTGTGTGTGTGTGTGTGTGTGTGTGTGTGTGTGTATGAGTAGTTTTCATAATTTTTACATATTCAATTTTTCATTTGTCTTAATTTAAAATAAACTTAAACTGTTTTGCACATAGATGAAATTTGTACTGACATAAATAATAAAAAGAATATTTTTACATTTTTTACTATCAAAACAAATTTTTTTTTTGCATATTACAGAATACAACTGATTACAGAAAAAAACTGCAAAGAAATATAAAATCATCATTTAATCTGATTTTGTTTCTAAATCATTTTAATATAATATAGACAGAGAGGATATAATGCACATAATTTATTCATTTATAGGAGAACTTCGTAAACTAATTATAATAAAGAATCTATTTTTTAATATAAAATTATTTTAATACTATTTAAAAGAAACTAATATTAAATTCAGTTAGAGAGGTTAATTAGACAAGTCATAGGTCTAATTAGTACAAATCACAAAGTCCAAAAAAGGCATCATAGCTTTTGAAAGAGAGAATGTGTTTTCGTAAAGAAAAATCTGATTGCAACATTTTGGGAGTTTTAAATTTCGAATCCAATGATATATGAATAATACAAACAAAACAAGGCATTACATGAACATGAGTGAGTCCTCAAGATAAAACAACAAAAAGCCTAATCTCTCTATAGAATAAATATATAGTTATATAGTTATAAATTTATTATTGTGCCTTTTCATGGTTTCTTTTTCATGCCTGTAACTCTGAGAAGGACACAGAACACAGTAAGTAAAAATAAGTGTGAAAACATAACCAAGAGACAAAAGCCTAAAGACTCGAGCAAACTTTATTCTTATTTTATTACTTTGGTCCAAATCTTTGGTTCTTTGCTTTGGTTTGTTCAAATTTCAAAAACGTCTCTTTAACCCACCACTCCCTCCATTACCACCACTACCACCACAACTTCACGTTCTCCTATACACTCTCCTTCTCTCTCTCTCTCTCACTCTCAAACTTTTCTACATACCTGAAGAAAAAAAAAGAAAAAACTCAGATTTGTCTACGAGTTCGAGCCATAAAGATTGAAACTTTATCTTCTTTTCTTCATCTATGGGTGCTTCAGGGAAATGGGTCAAGTCTATCATTGGTCTTAAGAAGCCAGAGAAAGATGAAATCGTAAGTGGGTTACTCAAAGTTCTTAACTTTTTTGTGTTCTTGCTTTTAAAGGTGAGAACTTGAGACAGAGATACTCTGTTTTTTCAGGAAAAGGGTAATGGGAAGAACAAGAAATGGAAGATATGGAGGAGTACTTCAGTGGATTCATGGAAAGGTTTTAGTAGAGGAAGACATCGTTCTGAATCAGAAGGTCTTGATTCTTCAACTGTTTACTCTGCAGCTGTAGCAACTGTTCTTAGAGCTCCTCCTAAAGATTTCAAAGCCGTTAGAGAAGAATGGGCTGCTATCAGAATCCAGACAGCTTTTCGTGGTTTCTTGGTGAGTTTATAACAGAACTGAGTGAAACAAATCTGAGGGGTTTTGTTTTAAATTCGTAATTGAATTTGAATTTTGTGGTAATTAGGCGAGAAGAGCGTTGAGGGCATTGAAAGGGATAGTTAGGTTACAAGCTTTAGTAAGAGGAAGACAAGTGAGGAAACAAGCAGCTGTAACATTAAGGTGTATGCAAGCTTTGGTGAGAGTACAGGCTCGTGTTAGAGCTCGTCGTGTGAGGATGACTGTTGAAGGACAAGCTGTTCAAAAGCTTTTAGATGAACACAGAACCAAATCTGATCTTTTGAAAGAAGTTGAGGTTGTTTGTCTTTTTCTGTGTTCCATTGGTTTAATTCAATTGTCAAGATTTGTTTCTTGTTTTGACATTTGTTGTATTCTCAGGAAGGGTGGTGTGATAGGAAAGGTACTGTAGATGATATTAAATCTAAGTTGCAACAAAGACAAGAAGGTGCCTTTAAGAGAGAACGTGCATTGGCTTATGCTCTTGCTCAAAAGGTAAACTAACTGTGTCCTGATTTAATATCTTGGTTTGAGTTGATGTCTAAATTGGAAATGGTTCTTTGCAGCAATGGAGGTCAACTCCTAGCTCAAATCTTAAGACAAACAGTTCAATTTCATATCTTAAAAGCCAAGAGTTTGATAAGAATAGTTGGGGATGGAGTTGGTTGGAGCGTTGGATGGCTGCTAGGCCATGGGAGACTAGACTTATGGACACTGCAGATGCTGCTGCCACGCTTACTCCTCCACCTCCTAAGCATTTGAAATCACCTGAAACCACGGATGTTGTTAAAGTTAGAAGAAACAATATGACCACTCGTGTGTCTGCAAGGCCTCCTCCTCATATGTTGTCTTCAAGTCCTGGTTATGAGTTTAATGAGAGCTCTGGTTCATCTTCTATCTGCACTTCAACCACACCTGTTTCTGGAACCACTGGCCTTGTTTCAGACAACCCTAGTAGTCTGAACAAGAACAAGCCTAGTTACATGAGCTTGACTGAATCAACTAAGGCTAAGCGAAGAACTAACCGTGTTCTTAGGCAATCCATGGATGAGTTTCAGTTTATGAAGAACTCTGGATTGTTTACTGGTGAACTCAAGACTAGTCCTGCCTCAGATCCATACGTTAGTTTCTCCAAACCACTCGGTGTGCCTAGTCGATTCGAGAAGCAGAGAGGGTAAAGTGACCTTGTAAGATTCGTTGTCACTTGCTTGAGGGAAGTTACAACAGCTTGTTGTTGTCTTGTGTTGTGAGATATCTGTGTATGTTAATTGTTCTTTCTTCCTATGAAACTACATTGGAGTTTTGAATTTAAATATAAGAATCGCAGTTTCGCTTTATTTCGATTATGAAACTCTTAAGTTTATACCATCACTTGTTTCAAGAATCAGAATCTTTTGATGGCTTTGAGCTTAACTCCATTCTTGAAGCTGAGTATTATACCATAATCAAGCTGCAGTGGTTTCTCCATTTCTGGAGAATGTCTGAAAATGTAATTACGGTAGAGATGCAGCAAGGTGAGTTTGATCTCCTGCAGGGCAAATCTTTGTCCAACACAGGCTCGTGGACCGATACCAAATGGGATGAAAGCATATAGATGCCTAAGTCTTTCCTCTTCTCCATTTGGATCAAATCTTTCTGGCTTGAACTTCTCTGGCTCTGGAAAGTTTTTGGGGTCCTTTGCTAGAACTCCTAGTGCCAACCAAACCCATGTACCCTAAGAAACAACAAAAAGGTAAGTAATAGAGTAAGTGAACCCATCCGCTTGATGAGTTTGAATGGTGGCAATGGACAGAGTTGATGAATATACCTTAGGGAGTAAGTAGCCTCCTATCTCCACTTCTTTTGCAGTTTCCCTTGCAACCAAAGGGGATACCATGTAGAATCTCATAGCCTCTTTGATGACCTACAAAGGAGGAAAAACTAAAGCATCAGTAAAGATTCTAATACATTTGCAGAAACTCAACTTCTCGGTTTTGTTTGTTATGAATGTAGTACCTGATCGAGGTATGGGAACTTGTACTGTAAGTCATGAGCAGTCGGGATCAGATCACGGCCTCCAAACCCGTCAATCTCTTGAAGCAGACGTTTCTCAACATCTAAATGACCAGAGACTAAGTAGAGAACAGAGGATAATGTGAAGGCAGTGGTTGCAGAGCCAGCAAGAAGATGCTCATAAGTCACAGCGCTAATATAATCCGGCGTGAAGATGTTCTTGGCGAAAAGATCAGACTCTCTAGCTTTCAAGATCAATGACAAGAAGTCTTTTGAGTCAGTCTCAGCCTCCTTGGCTCGCTTTGACACAATCTCATTGAGTTGTCCACTAAGTCTTGCATTAGTCTTTTCGACTCTCCAGTCCATTGTTCCCGGTATCCTCTTCAAAACCTGCCTAAATGGCTCTTGAAGAATAGGAATCAGTAAGCCTAAGATGATGGAGAGTGATCCTGATAGATCCATCTTGAGCTGTGTTGTAGAGTAGACATGTTGGTTTATAAAATCAGTCACCTCTACATCTTTGCTTGGTTTTTTCCCTGAGAGGCCAAAGTTGACTCCAAAAGCAGCTTGTCCGATAATATCCGTTGTTAGTTTAAGGAAAAGGTTGGAGAAAACGATATCTCGCGGTTTAGAATCAAGATTAAGAGTAGCAGAAGTGATGAAACTATGCATTGTGGGAATAAGACTAGTTAAATGTGAAGGCTGGTATAGAGATAAGATGGTGTTTCTCATCTTAGACCATCTCTTGTCCCTGTCAAAGATCCATGACTCATTTAGTGGTTATAGAAACAGAAGCATACATGTTCTTGTAGAGCATAGATGTACCTAGTGAAGAAGAGGCCTTTCTTGTGAAGAGGAGAGGCTGAGATTGGAGAAGGAATGCTTCTATTTGGAATGTCTTTGAACTTCTTTATCCCAACTTCTCTGCAAAGCTCTGCTTCTGCAATTATTATTAATGGTTGCCTCCCCATCTGAAATCTGCATTTTTTATTTTGTTAAGTTGAATTAAACTTGTGTTCATCAATCAGCCAATAGCAAGCACATGAGATGTGCCAAATCTAAACCAAAATGTTTAAAACAAAAATTTAAAGGGTTTAATGTGTTTATAATATGTTTGGTTAATTAAGTTCCATTATTTTACAATGAAAACAAATTGATACTGAAGTTAACTGACTAATTTTTAGTGTTTTATATCAAATCAAACTATTTTGAAAATTCTTTTTAAAAGTCATATTTTTTTAATTAATTTTGTTTAATTTCCATATAATATTAATTTAAAAACTATTTACATTCTTTATTTACAATCAAACTGAATCTAAACCAAATTACAAATGATATATACTTTTGATTTCATGAAAACCTAAAATTAAAAATCTAAAATCTAAACTTTAAACTCTAAACTCAAAATTGTCCACTCAAAACAAGAATCAAGAAAGACCTACTAGTACCTGAAGATAGGGCCATATTGCTTAGCAAGAACAGAGAAGACATCAGGACCATACTTAGCCATCAAGGGCAAGTGACCAACAAGAGGCATAGCGTTTGGACCGGGAACATTGCGAACGGACCAGGACGGTCGGTACAAGTAGACCACAACCACAACAGCTGCAAAAGTAGTCAAGAATAATGCAACAAGAGGTTCTTGTTGTATCAATAATGATGGATCAAGAACTTCCCACCATAGATGTTGCGTCTTCATTTCTCTAACCTCTTAAAGTTTCTCTCTTTACTTATTTAATGTGTGTGTGGGTTATGTTGGGTGATTCATTCACTTATAGCTAGAGGGATTTATATAGTTATTGATGTGCTTTTGAAAAAGAGTGGGTTCTACATTCTTTCCACTAGCCAACTTTTAGAATAGTGTTGAGACTATTTTGCAAGAAGACAAAATGCGTTGAAATTGTTAGTCATTCTGATCTCTCTACTAGAGTAGTAGTAGTACTACTACTAGTCCTATAGAACGCACGGACTTGGTAGTTGGTATACATTTTTACGTTTATTTTTCATGTCAATCGTTTTACATTTTAGTTATATTTACATTTACAAATAAGGGAGAAATTGATTAAGTTACATATAAAACGAAAATATTATAGGATTAACAAGTGTCGATAATATAGGATTACCAAATGCCGATAGTTCAACTCGTAGATTATGTAAAGTAAAATCTAAAATTCGCTTGTTTGAATAGCGTTTGAGTAGAGAGATTATTTAAATGTTCTTGTCTCTGGTCTAAGAGGATGTACGAGCATGTGAATGTTTTTAAAAAAAAATTATCAGAAAATATATGTAACATGTTTTTACCTGATTGTCAATTGAAGGTTTTTGTAACATCGTATCTGAACTCTAAGATTGGATTTAAGCCCCTTCTGATGAATCCTACTATATTAATTGAGAAGTACAAAAATAAATATAACCTTATAAGTTGTAAGAATTTACATTGCAATGCTATTAATTTTTGTTTTAAAATGACAAAAAAACACTGAGGGTAGTAAAGATAATTAAACAAATAATCAAACCAATTAAAAATATAAAATTGCAAGATAATCTATAAACTATATATAAAATCGCAAAATTATCAAAAAACAATATTGCTTGGATATAGAAACATAAATTCTCAATTAAATAATAACAAATCAAATTATTACAAATGTATATTAAATAAAGAGTTCAGCCCACGGTTTATCATGGGTTAGTACCTAGTATATGATTATGACTTTGTAAATCAATCAATTGTAAAATTAAAAGAGAATGAGTAAAAATCGAATCTGAATATTGTTTAAACTATATACCAATAAAAAATATGAATTTAGTAAGGTTATTGTGGTTGTAATGAAATAAAAGTGAAATAAATTTTACTATGTTTTAGAAGGTTACGAATATTTACAAAATCTGAATTTTAAGTTTACAAAAATTATTTAATAAAAAATATTTTGATCAATCTCACAAGTGCTTGTAGATGTCAAGCGGGGCTTGCCGTGGAGTAAACCATGCTTCTACCTTTTAGTCACTCTCTCTCTATCTCTCTCTCTCTCTCTCTCTCTCTCTCTCTATCTCTATCTCTATCTCTATCTCTATCTCTATCTCTATCTCTATCTCTATCTCTCTATCTCTCTATCTCTCTATCTCTCTATCTCTATCTCTATCTCTCTCTCTCTCTCTCTCTCTCTCTCTCTCTCTCTCTCTCTCTCTCTCTCTCTCTCTCTCTCTCTCTCTCTCTCTCTCTCTCTCTCTCTCTCTCTCTCTCTCTCTCTCTCTCTCTCTCTCTCTCTCTCTCTCTCTCTCTCTCTCTCTCTCTCTCTCTCTCTCT
>NW_006238920.1:2893091-3005250 GCF_000375325.1 Capsella rubella | reverse complement strand
CAGCCCACGGTTTATCATGGGTTAGTACCTAGTATATGATTATGACTTTGTAAATCAATCAATTGTAAAATTAAAAGAGAATGAGTAAAAATCGAATCTGAATATTGTTTAAACTATATACCAATAAAAAAAAAATGAATTTAGTAAGGTTATTGTGGTTGTAATGAAATAAAAGTGAAATAAATTTTACTATGTTTTAGAAGGTTACGAATATTTACAAAATCTGAATTTTAAGTTTACAAAAATTATTTAATAAAAAATATTTTGATCAATCTCACAAGTGCTTGTAGATGTCAAGCGGGGCTTGCCGTGGAGTAAACCATGCTTCTACCTTTTAGTCACTCTCTCTCTATCTCTCTCTCTCTCTCTCTCTCTCTCTCTCTCTCTCTATCTCTATCTCTATCTCTCTCTCTATCTCTATCTCTCTCTCTCTCTCTCTCTCTCTCTCTCTCTCTCTCTCTCTCTCTCTCTCTCTCTCTCTCTCTCTCTCTCTCTCTCTCTCTCTCTCTCTCTCTCTCTCTCTCTCTCTCTCTCTCTCTCTCTCTCTCTCTCTCTCTCTCTCTCTCTCTCTCTCTCTCTCTCTCTCTCTCTCTCTCTCTCTCTCTCTCTCTCTCTCTCTCTCTCTTATTTTGGATCACCAATTTTTCTTCCTTTATTAGTTGAAAATATTATTGATGATTTTTTCTTGGCATCTTAATGGGTTAGGGGATCAAAAGGCTATATATGGAGAGAGATAGTTACTAGATTGGAATCATCACACCCAGGGTTGTTAACATGGCAAATGGTTGCACCACAACAACATATAGAAAAGTGGGAAAGCCTTAGAAGACCGATATGCTATTGAGGAGAGTGCAAAGTCGTTCGCCAAGTTTGCATGGGCTTGACTGAGAAAAAATATCACAGTCTCGAAAAAGAGAAAAATTGGAAAGTGTTGATTATGATTAAATAAAATTTATAAAATAATTGATTAGGGTTTGAGAAGAATTTTTGGTTTAATGGAAATGATTTTATATTAATTGAGTATTACATATTCATTTTAAAAAATTTGAATCACAATTTATGTAGAAATTCGTTCACATTTTTATTAACTTTACATCTATATATTTTTTTGGTAATTTCTGCTTACTATTTATAGATTTTACGTATATTAATTTTGTGTATTATATGATGAATCAAAACAATTAAAATTAAATCAATTAAATATGAGAAGATAATCATAACTTTAAAATATTAAAAAAACTACTATATATCTAGTGTAATTAAATAAATCGTCAAAAATTACATCAAAATCCCGGCTGTGTTGCGGAAACATATGTCTATCGCGATAAAACCCTTACTATAAGAAGCTGAAATTGCAAAAAAAAAAAAAAAAAAATCAAAACAAAACTCACCAAAATTATTTAATTTTGTTGTTTTCTCTGATAATTATTCAAAATATTTCAAAAGATAAACATGTTATGTTAAAAATGAGTTATCTGTAAATATATACCTATTTTACCAAAAAGAAATTATTAAAAAGGAAATATTAAGCAAATTATGCTAAAAGAAAGAAAATATTAAGCAAATTATGCAAAAGGAAAGAATATAATAAGCAAATTATGCAAAAACATATTTCAAAAGTCTGTATATAAAATAGCGTTGTATAATGAAGTATATATAACTATTTCATTATACTTATTTTAAGCTAGTAATATATATATTTATTTATTTGTTATGTAGATATGTGAAAATCACATTTTTTTTTCTTTTTCTTTTTGTTTTCTTTTTCAAGTAACTGAATAGATCATAAACTTCAGAACTAAAAGAAGCGGAACTAAACCAATACCTCGAAAACCAAATGGAACTACCCATAACCGAACCGAATATATTCACATTTAACAAAAGTCCTCCTTCTTCTTCTTCAACTCCTTCTTCAATTCCTTCATCTTCTTCAATTCCTTCATCTTCTTCAATTCCTTCATCTTCTTCAATTCCTTCTTCTTCGCAGCGTAGTCTGAGTGGTTGATGGACGGAGGCACCATTTTGTCAGATTGAGAGTAGAGAGAGTCTGTATATAAAAACATAGAGAGTCTAAATAGCTACCTAAAATGTGGTAAACTTTTGATACTAATAGACTCGTTTTCTAGTAACTAATAAGCATATTTATCTTAACTTGTGGACAAGAACAGGTCCATGGAAAATTGGGGACAAGAACAGGTCCATGGAAAATGCTCCCAGAGAAGCCACAATGAGACGGATCGATCCTGTACCTCTTAAGATAATGAACGTTCCAAGCCAAAACCGAATAAATCCTGGTCTCTCTCAAAATTATGTTAAACATATTGTGTTAAAAAAATTTAGAGATATATATATACTTAACTTAGCAAAAAGAAAAAGAAAAGAAAGCAAATATTAAGCAAAAAATATGCAAATCATATTTAAAATATCATTGTATTATAAAGTATCTGTAACTTTAGTTACACTTATTCTAAGCTAATAATATTTAATAAATATTTTTATTATGTAGATATGTAATTTAGATATATTTTTTTTTCAAGAAAAGAAGATGATATACATCTAATCAATTAATAACATCACATATTTTGTTAATTACATTTTTTACATATCTTGAGATTTGGTGAGAAGGTTCAAACTTTAAAAATATGATTCACAAATTTCCTATTCCTTTTCTTTTGACAAAAACAAAAATTTTAATCATTTTCCAGTTAATATATATTAACATAATTTAAAAATACCATTAGGTTGCTTTATCTTCCTTACTTATGTAGAATTTTTTTTATGATAGGTTTATAATTTGAGAATTTTTGAGAAATACCCCTTTTGGTGTACCCCTTTTTAAAAATATCCCTTTTATCTATCCATCTTCAAAAATACCCCTTTTTAAATATAAAAAATTATAAAGTTTTATATAGTTTATAAGGTACTTCTATATAATAACTACTACTGGGAGATTCGATACAAATATTTAAAAATGTTTTAAATAGTTTTAAATCGTTTTTATAAGTTTTATAAGGTTTTTAAAAGGTTTTTAAAAGGATTTATACGGTTTTTATAAGGTTTTTATAAGATTTTATAATTTATTTTTACGCTATTTATGAAAGTTATATAAAGTTTTATACACATATAAAGGTAATTTATGTATATATTTATAAGCTTACACACATATTTGGATAAATTTCAACATTTTTAGTGGGTTTTTTGATAAAGTTTGAAAAGGGGGTATTTTTAAAAAGAGGTATATGAAAAGGGGTATTTTTGAAATTCCCCCTAATAATTTTTACTTTTTTATTTTTAAATATTTTAATAAATCTATAATTGATATGTGCTAACATTTTATCAATGCAATTGACAGATGATCATGATAATGACTAACTTATTTAAATTAACTTATTGAATGCAAATATTCAAATCTTATAATATGTAGTTTTTTATAATTCGTATTTGAAAGATTTTTTAATGTTTTCCTCAACGATGCTATAATTTATTTTAGAATTTTTATGTTTATTTGCGTTGTTTGTATGAATTTATTTACAAATGACTATATTTGTATTTAACATCATATTTTAGATTGATGTTAATTTGAAAGAACTTTACCATCATATTAAATAATAATTAATTAATTTTCATAGTCTGAGAATGATTTTTTGAAAAATTGAAAGTTAAGAAATAAAAATTTTTACAAAATGGTATAAAATGGTATAATCATGTTTTAGAGGATAATTGCTAAATTATGCTTTTTTAAAATATTATAGCAATATTATGAGTAATGGTGAATAGCTCCCAAATAGCTCCCAAATGTTTTGGTGATTGTTAGTTTGACATTACTAGATTTTTATAATTAACGTTTAATAACGAATTTTAAGATATATATATATATATACACGTTTATTTGATACTTCAGATTAAATAAAATCTCTTTCCAAATGAAATTAATTTTTCTTATTTTTTCAAAAAAAAAATTTAGAAATTATTTTTTATAAGTTATAATAAATATTAATTTTAATTTAATTTTAAATAAAGATAACCCGTCCATCGGACGGGTACTACTAGTATGATATAATATTCATGATGATGCAAATATTTCATAAGATTAGCTTATAATTGACTAACTTACTGTTTTTTTTTTAATTTTGAAAATATTCTTATTACTAATGTTTTATTAATATGATTTTTAATATTTTCAATCATTTTCCTTTAGAACTACTACTAAGTAATTGTTGCAATTCCTGATTTTTTTTCTTTCTATTTTGAAATATTCTTGTTTTTATTACTAATTTATATAATTAATTATCATTAATTAATTGTCACGTATTGCGATATAGTGAGTTAGAAACTTTTAAAAGATGCAATAGCGAGATTGTCATAATTAATTTACAAATGGGGAGGCTAAACTTGGGAAATAAGGAAGAACGAGATTGTCACTGGGACAAGAAGGTGAATAAGAAAAGATGCAATTAGTGAATAGAAATAGGGTTTAGGTGTTGAAATAGAAGAAGGTTTTGAGAGCGGTTCTTAAGAGAACCATCTTGTCACCGTTTTTGGAAATTGCCAATACTTTGAGGCGCGAAAAAATGAGAATCAGACTATCTTGTTCAAGTCAAAGGTGAACATCTTGTCCATTATTGATAATTTGCCTCTTGTGTTGTTGTAGTTAGTGAGCCTCTAAACGTGTTGCAAATCATCGCCATATGTCTATGAAATCAACACAAGATGACGGTCATCATCGGCACTCTCCATGTGAAAATGAAAAAAGGATGATGATGATAACGATGCCTGAATAATGGGATTTGGAACCATTCGAATCATCTCGTTGTTAAAAACAAAAGCAACCAACTTGGTGTTATCTTGGCTGAACCAATACACCATCTGTTTGCAAAAGTTGGTGCTTGTTCATGCTTTATCCCATGAGGAGTATGAGGTGGAATCATCATCCTCCATTGCTTTTCAACGAAATCAAAAACCTCGCATGATGAGTTGTTGTCGATGTTTTGTAACCAGACTAATTTATATGTTTATGTGACGTAGTCTTTTCCAAGTCCTAGGAGGTGTTTTCCAAATGCTGGTCGAGGGGACTCTACCTTGTATATATGTATTTATGCTATTTGATAAATGTAAGTTAAAAACTATATTAAATTTAGTTACAGCTCGTATTAACTTTCTCAATATGAAAGTAAAATTCTCATTAAAGTGTAAAAGAATCATACAACTCCTATTTATATGTATCTCAGATTTAGAGTGGAATAAGCTAAAGGAGACTTATAACCACATGTTACATATAAACCTTATACATAATGTTAATATACCCCCCCCCTCAAGCCTGATCTTCTTTAGGAGAGTAAAGGCTTGAAACCGACATACGGCTGAGTATGTGATGAAAAGGACCAGGTTGGAGTGGCTTGGTGAGAATGTCTGCTAGCTGGTTCTCTGAAGAGACATGTAAAAGCTTCAAAAAACCATTCTTCACCTGATCCTTTGTTGTGTGGCAGTCAAGATCCACATGTTTAGTCCTTTCATGAAAAACATCATCGTTAGCGATGTGAATTGCTGATTTGTTGTCACACAACAGCTTCACTTGAGAATCCATTGAAATGTGAAGGTCCTTCATCAATTGACTAAACCATAACAACTCTTTTGTAGCTTGAGCCATGCTCCTATATTCTGCTTCAGTACTACTTGAGCTTGATATATCTTGTTTCTTTGATTTCCAGGTGATCAATGAGTTGCCAAGAAAGATACAGATTCCAGAAACCGACCTTCTAGTGTCAGTACATGTACCCCAATCTGCATCAGCAAAACCATTAAGACATAGTTCTGTTGAAGAAGAGAAGAATAAACCTTGGCCTGGATTGTTCTTTAAGTACTTCAATATGTATTGAGCAGCATGAAAGTGAACATCAGTAGGGCATGAGAGGAATTGACTCAGTCGATTCACTGCAAAAGTAATATCCGGTCTTGTAATGAATAGATACAACAATCTCCCTATCAACTCACGATATGGTCTAGCATCTGGTGATAGTGTCCCTGTTTCCTTGCTGAGATGTTCCTTCGGATCCATTGGAACAGATTTTGGTTTGCACCCTAACAGTCCATAATCAGCAAGTAAATTAAGGCAATACTTTCTTTGACATACCGAGATACCAGATGAGTTTATTGCAATCTCCAATCCAAGGAAGAACTTTGCTGGTCCTAAGTCTTTTGTCTTGAATTGTCTTGCAAGAATAGCTTTCAAAGAAATCACAGCTGCATCATTGTTGCTAACAATTAGAATATCATCAACATATACCAATAAGGCTATGAAAGATGTATCCTCAATCTTAACAAACATAGTATTATCTGCATAAGATTGTTCAAACCCATCATCAAGAATGGCTTTGGAGAGACACTTGTACCATTGTCATGAGGCTTGCTTAAGCCCATATATTGATTTATGGAGCTTACACACAACATTAGGAGGCAAAGAATATGTTGTTGTTGTATACCCTTCAGGGAGACTCATATAAATTTCTTCATCTAGATCACTATGCAAGAAAGCACTAGTGATATCCATTTGAGTCAGACTCCAATTGAATCTTGCTGCTAAGCCAAGAATGAATTTCACACTAGCTAACCTAGCAACAAGTGAGAAAGTATCAAAGTAATCAACTCCTTCCTGCTGTGTGAATCCCTTAGCAACTAAACGAGCCTTATACCTTTCTATAGAGCCATCAGCATTGTATTTTATGGTATAGACCCATTTAGAGCCTACCACATTCTTCCCTGGTGGCAATGTAACCACACTAAAAGTCTTATTAAGCTCCATAGATTCCAGTTCCACATCCATGACTTCATTCCATTTCTCAGATATTATGGCTTGTCTAAAGGTTTTGGGTTCTGTTTCTAGGGTAATAGAAAAGATATAAGCTTGGTAATGCTTATTTAGAGTATCATAAGAAAGAAATGATTGTATTGGATTAGGGGTTGTGTATTTCTTAGGAAAAATATCAGAAGTAGAAGTTTGAGCAAGAGCACAATGGTTATCAGAAAGATAACATGGTGCTTTGGTCGGTCGCCTTGATCTGCCTTGATGTAATGAACTTGTGGTTGTCTCTGCAGGTACAGTCTCAAAAGAAGGATGTGTGTTGCTAGAGTGTGAAATGTGTGTGGCACTATTATGCGATGCTGATGCAGAAGACTGTCCTATAGTACTCGATGAATGTATGACATGTGAATGATCATTATTGTTATATGCAGCAATATCCGGAACTGATAATGGTAAAACCACAGTGTCAAAAACATCAGAAACATATTTAGCATTGTCGTGAAAAGGAAAAACAGTTTCATGAAAAACAACATTCTTAGAAACAGAGATTTGATTTGTATCCAAATGTAAAACCTTATAGCCTTTATAACCAAATGAATATCCCAAGAAAACACATTGATCAGCTCTAGGACTAAACTTATGCCTATCCTTTTGTAAAGTAGAGACATAACAGAGGCATCCACAAGATCTTAAAAAAACAAAATTTGGTGTTTTCTTTGTTAAGAGTTCATATGGAGTGAGATTGTTTAACAAAGGAGATGGAGTTCTATTAACAAGAAACACAGCAGTCAAGAGACAATCACTCCAATAAGCTAAAGGAATGTTGGATTGAAAAAGTAAAGCTCTTGCAACATTTAGTAAATGCTGGTTATTACGCTCTGTGGTGTGTAAGCACAAGCAAATTGATGTATCATACCATTTTCCCTTACTAATTATGTAAAAGCTAATTCAGGGGCGTTATCTATTCTAATGGCTTTAATCTTTGTATTATATTGAGTCAAAACATATTGTATGAAAGAAGGGAACTGAACTGTAACTTCTCTTTTATTTCTTAGCATATAAACCCAAGTTACACGAGTGCAGTCATCTACTATTGTGAGGAAATACTTGTAACCTTCTATAAACTCAATTGAAAAAGGACCCCATACATCTAAGTGGACAAGATCAAACGGTAAAGAAGACAAATGATTATTTGACTGAAAAGGCAATTTTTTTTGTTTTGCTAAAGGACATATTGAACAATGACTATCAGACTTTAGACTCGATAACGGTAAATGTAAAGTACCCGATAACACTTTTAACTTGTCAGAAGATGGATGTCCAAGGCGCTGATGCCAGAGATGACCATCAACCTTCAAGGATCCAGAGAATTGATGTGATGATGATAGTGTATGAATGATTTCAGATGATGGTGATGATGAAGCTGAATTTAACATGTCAAGTTATAAGATGTATAAATTGTCAAGAAGAACTCCTCTACCAATCATTAAGTCCTGAATAGACTCCTAAATATAACAAAAATCAGGGAAAAAATGAGCAGATCCTTGATTATGTTTTAACAAACTACTAACAGATATGAGATTGAATCTAAATGCATGAACATGCAAAACATCAGTCAATGTGAGTGAATCAGACAAATGCACAGTGCCACAGTGTGTGATATCCACTCTAGCTTCATTAGGTAGTGAGACTGTAACTCCAGAGACTGTTACAGTTTCATTAAAAAAAGCCAAATCTTAGCAAACATGACTTGTTGCTCCAACGTCAATTATCCAACTACCATGTGGGATATGTAATGAAAGAGATGAAAGACATTGATGTTGGAAAGTTAATTTGCTGTTTTCAAAACGAAGTGAAGTTGAGGGGAAAAGAAGATGGAAAAGAATTGGTTATAGTTTTGTTACCATATGAAGATTGGACAGCCATAGCACCATGTTCTGTAATAGAAGAAACCTTTGGATTAGGGATTGGAGCCTCTGAAACCTTCACATGAGCATTCAGTTGTTGTAAAAGAGATTGAACTTGATCACTGTTCAGATTGCTTATATCAAGATCAACAGCACTAGTAGCAGGTGGAGGCATGTATGGGAGAGAAGATGATCAAGATCCAGCGATTACATTGGCCACAGTGTGACTTTGAGGACGAGTAGTATAAGTTTTTCCTCTTGATTGCCACTGTTGGTTTTGCTGAAATTGTTGAGATGGTTGGAATTGTTGTGATCCTGTCTTTGATCCATTCTGATATCCTGAGAAGCTGCTCTTGAAACCAGGTATATAACCAGGAGGATAACATGACCTGTCTGTCCACAATGTGTGCAAATGGGACGAGAAGACCTTGGCCTGTAGTTGTTCTGACAGCAGCATAAGCAACATTATCATAAGGACCAGTATAAACTTGTTGATATTGGCTTGATGTAGCCTGATTCTGGATGATGATATTACTGTCTTGAACATTATCTGAAGCTTGAAAAATCATGCTATCAGTCTTTGGTTTAATCACCTTCTATCTCTCATCAGATGTCACCATGTTAAAAGCATCCTCAATGTTTAGTATGGGTTTCAACATAAGAATATGTCTACGAGTGGATTCATATGACTCATTGAGATCCATCAAGAACTTTGTGACACAGCTTCTCTGCTGTAATTTCTCCCATAACGCAGCTGCATTGCACTCACACTTCCCATAAGTACAACCTGGCAATTCCACATAATTCTTGTACTCTTCCCACAGAGTAATAAGAGATGTATAATATTGAGTCACATTCATTGACCTTTGTTGAATACGACCTAGCTTCTGTTCAATTTCATACACTCTGGGTGCATCGTCTTGCTTAAAACGAGCCATAAGATTGTTCCATATACCCTCAGCAGTTGAAATGAACAAGACTCTGTCCTATGGTTTTATCTACAGAGTTGATAATCCAGGTTGCTACAATATCATTGCAACGAGACCAGCTACCAAAATCCCTATGTTCCTCAAGTGGTTTAGTAATCGTACCGTCGATAAAGCCGAGTTTATTGCGGACATTGAGAGCAACAGGTATCGACCTTCGCCAAGAATAAAACTCAGCACCATATGTGAGGCGATCCAAGACAATCTGCAGTCCCGCATGATCCGAGCTGTGTATTGATCAGAATTTGAGTTCGTCGTTTCACTATTTGATGTAGCCATAACAGATGTGGAAGAAAAGATTGTGTAATGTGAAAGATGTAATAATCAGAAATCAGTGATGAAGAACGAAGAAAAAGAAGATTGCGATAGCGGAATAAGAGATCCCGAGAATAATCCAAGCAAGATACGTTGCAAAATCGAACAAGATCTGGTGATTGGAAAGACTCATCGCGAAGAAGATGAAGACGAGTAAAGAAGATGAAGAAAAGATGAAATCGGAGCTGTAGAATGATAAATCTGAACTCAGTGATGAAGAATTGAAGCTCGGTGGTGAAGATTCGAGATCAAGAAGAAAAAATTGAAGAAGAAATCACTATTGTTGAATCGGAAAAGCTTGGGTTCTCGAGAAAAAGAATGAGAATAGAGAAAGTTTGTTATTTTGCTCTGATACCATATTAACTTTCTCAATATGAAAGTAAAATTATCATTAAAGTGTAAGAGAATCATACAACTCCTATTTATATGTATCTCAGATTCAGAGTGGAATAAGCTAAAGGAGATTTATAACCACATGTTACATATAAACCTTATACATAATGTTAATAGCTCGAAAAACATCATATTAGAATAAAATCATGTATAAAATGATGGGTTACAACTTTTCAAGATTTTTCTGCATAATAATTGTGTAATATGTGCACTATTGCCAAAATTTCGACATCGGACATATAATCTTTATAGGCATATGTTTTGTATTTCTTCTTTAAGGCTAATATAAATCAGCCAAGACTTTTTTGTGTGTTTATGTTTAAATAAGACTGGAAATTTATATAATTTAATAAGGGTTAAGTATTGTGCCAAAAAAACCAAATAAGTATTCGAGTATCTATCTGTATATATATAAAGTTACATTTTCTCTCTTCTCCTTCTGCCACATCACCGCCACTTCATCTGCTACATCATCAAAGTCTTTAAAAAAATTATTAATAAACTTAAAATGGAATGGACTTGAGGCTCAACGGTTATACAACAATCAAACCGGTTAAGAAACATCGAAAAAACGTCGGATACACGAATTTGGAACTGGATAGTTAAACGGAGTAGGGAATACATCTACTAGAACTGTTGTTTACAATAGCAACTTGTTTGCAACTATGACACCGATTTTGAAACCATTTGTAGGAGTAAACGAATATGAATGTAGGAAGAAACTAAAAACAAGCCAGATACCAGAAACCTTATCTCTGTAATCCCATGCCTAACAAAAAGAGAGAATATCGCAGAAACTTGCCATCGACCTCTGGCGAATAGCAAATAACAATAATTACTTCAAATACTAAACTAATACAAAACTGAAAAAAAAAATATTCATGTGAAAAATAGAATAACAAAAATGACAACGGTAAAAAACAAAAAAAAAAACATTAAAAACAAAAAAAAAACAACAAAAAATCATAATATAAATTAAAAAATAAAATAAAAATTATAAATCTCAACAACTAGTAGATTATAAAACTTGGACTTCTTTCTAGGGTGTAAGAAGTAGAGATTATCAAATTTTATACATAGAAGAGCTTGCACATATATTGAATTCTTGTACAAAAATCATCCATTGATTAGAAGTCTAACACATGGATCTGATCTTATTATATTTTCAATCTTGCTTGACATACGTGAAAATACATATCATCTTTGATCCAATTTATATATCCTTCACCATTAAAAAATATATAAATTGTTTTTAAATACATACATAATGCATAATGATAAATATGTTTGCCACATTACTGCAAAGCATAATACATTATGTTAAATATGATTGTGATCTTTGATAAAGATCTTGTAGTCATGTTTAATTAGTTAGACTGACAATAGCAGTTACGATATATTTTTTTCACATCAAACACACTTATTGAAAATTAGTTGAATTATTGTCCTAAATTTATAGACGAGATGAGTGGACAGATGCTTGTAAAGAATTGCTACATTAGTGGTGCCAAAACTCCCAACATTAGATTTACATTAATGGACATAATGTTAATAATAAGGGGTACTAAAGTGGTATATATATGGAAGATTATATGAAGTTTGTAGGAATTAGTCTTAGAAGAAAACATTATTAAGAATATGAGAAAGGCATAGCTGATTTGGAATACTTAAGTGGCATTGGTTGAAGACTAATAGAAGTTCTTATAATGGAAAGGGTGAATTGCAACTTGTTATCTTAAAATGTTTTCATTTTGACATACTTTGTGTTGTTAGTGTATTTTTTCACTAATTGTCATTACTATTAGCCAATATTCACTAAATTTTATGACCATTTTCCCCATCAAAGAAAAAAAACAAAAGTTTGCAAAGGACGGTTATCAAGGTCGTGCGGCCGAGTATTTTTATCATCATGATTTACCATTTGTGCTACTTGATAGTCTGACTTAACCGTATACTTAACCGATTTTATAAATGGCCAAAACATAGAATCAAGACCCTTAAGGAACCTCAATGTTATATCATTTATGAAGGAGACATCATGTAGATCGATGAGAACCTGAAACATATCTATTTTCCATGAGTTTGTCTGAGAATATAGTATTTTCCCTTAGTTAATTGTTTAGTTTGGATATAACTGACTACATTATCTACGAGAATATATCGTAATTAACATATATTCTATGAAATGAAATGATCAAGATTTTATCGATAGTGTTACTAATAACTAAAAAACGGCTAAAATTAATCTGGATAATTTGTTAAATGCTTTTTCATATCCTTATAATGATATCATGTAGTTATCAACCTCAATTAACAAAAAAATAAAAATAAATCATATATATATTGTATATACAGCAAAACCTCTATAAATTAATATTTTAAAATATTAGTTTCTATATATTAATAAAATTTTCTAGTCTCAAGTGTAATTTTAGACACATTTCAATAAAATAATAAGATAATAATTTTTTTTGAATTTTTTTTGTATATATATGGTCCGAGAATTAATACTATATACATGTAAAACATTTAGTGAAATATGAGTCTAATGTTATTTATTTTCAAATTTACATTAACTTTTGTTAGAATTAAACTTTATTAGATTTCATGTATCAAAATTTTAGAGTGTTTCATTCATTAATGATGAATATTGTTTTTGTTGTAATTGATTCTAAAAAACATATTGATTATAGTAATTAAATCTTATTTTTGATGTATATTTTTAATTTTTTTATCAAATTAGGAAAATTTCTCTATTAATTAATAATTATTCATTTATCGATAAATTAATACCTCTATAAATTAATAGGTTGTTACGGTCCCAATATTAATACTTTATAGATGTTTTACTGTATGTGGAAGAGTTGAAAGAGTTGGATCTGGAAAGATCGTATCCGTATAGAAAGATTCATGGATCTCATAGCTCAATTTCTGAGATTAGCTTTATGCAATTTTTGAATATCATGTAGTTATCAACCTCAATTAACAAACATAAGTGTCTATCTTCTACATCTTTTCTCTTAACTTAATTACATCAATCATGAAAACACTCAAACAAAATTCATAGTCTCTAATTCATCAGAATTCAGGACATTAAAATGCACAAAAACCAAAACTCAGTGACTTGGTTGACACAAAACCAAAAGTGCCAAAAAACTCCTTAGACCATGCACATTGGTGGGACAAACATTGGTCAAAATTTTTTTATATATTCTTTTTTATTTTATTTTTACAATTAAAACAAAAAACAAAAACAAAAAAAATAACCAATCGCGGATCGCCACATATCAGTAGGGTGCGTACGTCCTTCAGTTTTTTTTTTTTAAAATTTAATTTTGTGTTAAAAATTAGATGGGACTATGGCAAGTACGCCAATAAACATGGCCTTATGTACCATTACTAATTGAGAAACACTTTTATAGTATCTTGTCTCTTTTCACAAACAAACTTAACAAAAGTTACTAAATTCAGATCTTCCCTCTAAGTGCTGAGCGCAAGAGTACTAATAGTAACACTCGGAACTTGATACTCATGTTGCTCTCTCGAGACCTGGTGAAGGAAGAACAAACTTAACAACTGAAACTGTTAAACCAAATCAGAGTTTATTTATTCATCAGAACATGAAAACACAAATGTACAACAAACCATACTCCATTGAGTCAAAACAAGAAAACAAACAATTCAACCAGTAAATAAAAGTGGTAGCAGCAATTACCACAACTTAGAACAAAGTAGACGTGTTAAGTGTTGTATAGTCAAGGTTCTGAACCAAGAAAACCCATTTGATCAACCATATCATGTAGATCTTGACTGTCCCAATCCAAAGGTGAACCAACCAAATCTTCAACTTTTACATCCAACTCTAGATTATCATCTTCCATCATCCCATTCATAGCCTCCAAACACTGTTCCTCCTTACTAGGAACCAAATTACTCGACTCATTATCGATAGCTGCAGCGAGTAAACTCTCCATATCATCCTTCATCCCATCAAACCCCTGATCATGTAACAAATTCTCCTCCATAGTCCCCAAGCTTGGAGTAGAAGTAAGCCTACGTTTCCTTCCAACATCCAAACCAAACATACTCTTCTTCTCTTTACTCATCAAAGCAAACTGCTGTACAAAGTTCGGATTGTTCAACGCCTTAGCGAGGAACGTCATCATCTGCTGCTGTCTCTTCTCTGTAGCAAGCAAACGTTGCTCCATTGCTGCAACTTGACTCTTGGAGCTGTGTTGTTGCTGTCTCAGCCTAACTACCTCAGCTACAAGAACACCATGATCCCTCTTCAGCCTCTCTATCTCCCCATCAAACCCGTATTGCCCAACTTCAACACAGGACATCCCTGATCCAGATCCCGACCCTTGCTGATTCACATTCTGCAACCCCATGTTTCTCCTTCGTTTGATGTTCTTCAATAGATGCTTCTGTCCTGCTAAAAACCCTTCATTCGCAAATTCCCATCTATCTGGATCAATCTTTCTAAATCCCTGCAATCAACACATAAAAACTCCATCAGCTACTGAACCTAAAGCAATCTCCTTTCATTTCAAGATTCAATTTTTACTAACAAAAACAGAGCTTCAAAGATCTCTATATACAATATAAACTTCAAAGGCATATGCTTTAACATATTTATGAATGATTCAGCTACTAGTTCATAGGTTCTACAGTATTTTCCATGATTTTGCAGTGTTACACATGAATTTTAGTCGCTTTAAAAGCTTAAAGAACTAACCTTTATAGCTGAAGACTCATAGTAAAACCCATCTAAAGAAATCCAAAATCAAGATTAGAAAACAACAAAACAAACAACAACATGATAACACTAGCCAAAGAGGTATACTTACATAAGTATTAAGCTGACGAATAAAACTCGAGAAATTGCTATGCTTGAAGTAACGAGGAAGCAGAGTAGTTGAGAACTTATGAGAATCCCAAACCACAAAGCTGTTCCGACCATTACTCCAAGACACCACCGTGTCTGTCGCCGGATCCTCCACCATTTCGTAAGTCTTGGTCAGAAACGGCGGTGGCCCTGTTTCGTTTAAACCCTCCATTGGTCTCGGAGACGACGATGATCCCACAGACGAAGAAGCTGCAGCAGAACCACAAAACGTCAC
This sequence comes from Capsella rubella, assembly GCF_000375325.1. Classification (NCBI taxonomy): domain Eukaryota; kingdom Viridiplantae; phylum Streptophyta; class Magnoliopsida; order Brassicales; family Brassicaceae; genus Capsella; species Capsella rubella. The sequence goes on along the minus strand of NW_006238920.1, from coordinate 2,989,727 downwards.
CGTTTCTTCCTCCATTTCTACTTTTAGTTGCTCCATTGCTTCCTTGTTTACTTCAAATCCATACAACAGAGATGCAAAGTTGAGACCTTTGGGGTTTTGTTGCTAAATTTAGAAGCTGGGTTTTGGGTAAAGGTTGTGACTTTTTGTGTGTGATCTGAGAGAGAGATGAAGCGTGGAGGAGAGAGAAATGAGTTATAAGGAAAGAGAGAAGAAGGTTCTAGAGACAAGACAATGGATCATTTACTTCTTTCACTGTGTATCAAAAAGCTTCTTTGACATTTGTCTTAGCACGTGGCGACAAGACATGGTTCCAGAAACTTCGTTACCTATCTAGAATCTATTTTTTGTTATATGGGCTGGGCCTAAAGGCCTTCTTAATACTCTTTAGCCCGTTTCTGATAGGCTATAACAAGGTTGAGAAATGATTTTCTGTATTACTTTTGTCGTCAGATGAAAAATAATTACAAAATATAAGAAAATTATTAAAAACCAAAAGTTTAATGTTAACCTGCTGACTAGAAAATGATTTACCGATTTCATTTGAAATTGTCGAAATTAGGTAGGAAGTTGATATATTTTTTTTTCTATATACAACAAGTTTCTCTCATTCGTAAATCATTTTTTAAAAATGAACTATCATAAAAGCAAGATTTCTTTTCTGATTTATATTTATAAAATATACTATCATATTTTTATTATTGGTAAATAGAGTTATTTTATTAATTCATTTCTGGGATTATTCAAAATATTTTAAATTCGTCTGGTGTTTTTATGCACGTATCTAAGCGTACTCATACATAATTATTTTACCAAAAAAAAAGAGTAGTGAATACATTTGTTTTACTTTTATATTTCAGGAAATCAAACATTTGATAGCACATTTATATATATATCACAATTTCTATTATTTTTTTTAGAAATAGTATAATTAATTGCGTTAATTTTAAATTAAAATTTTAGAATAATGGTATAAAAATATGTTTTCCATATAATTGTATCTCCAAATAAATCTTTAATTAATATGTTTTTTCTTACTTTATTCCTAGACAAGATGACCAAATCATTTCATATAATTTAGGCTCAAATCAATCAAAGGTAAGTGAATTAATCTGGTGCACCGTGGAAATCTCGTTCAAAACCTTAAGATATCAAACTCGGATATACTAAGGTGTTTTATAGATAGCTACTACTAGATATTACACATCGTGATTGTCAAAATCCCTCAAATGTTGCATAATTTTTTATGTTTGCGACGTTCGTATTCATTAAGACATCTACGGTAATCCAGCTATTGCAAGCCCTATACATAAATTTTAATGGTATTCCAACATGTCACTAATCCAAACCTCAAAATTGTTTCTTATTTCCCGTTCGGTCATTATATTTATGTTTTTCACAAATAATTGTATAAAATTTAATTTATGAAAACTAAATCATATTAAAATAAATAAAATAGAAAAATATTTTATTATATTAATAAAAAAGTTCACGAAATAGAATAAAATATTAAAATTTTTATTGTATTATAAACAAAAGTTACGAAAAAATAAAATACATTATAAAAGGTTCACACAAAATAAAAATACATTAAACAAACTTAACAAAAATTAAAACAAATTATACACAAGTAATAATATATGTAATACTGTGTGTTTTATCTATATATATAAAGTTAACTTTTTCTCTCTTCTCCTTATGCCTCATCATCTTCCACATCAGCTGCACATCATCATTCATCTTAGTTTTTTACATTGATTTAGAATTACAACATTTTAGTTTTTAATTTATTTTTTACTTAATAACTTAGCCTTTATTTAATTTTTATATTCAATAGTGGTTTAAAAAAATAAATAATATAGTAAAAAACATTTATGTCCAAAATAAATAAAACAAGTATCTATTTATAAAGTAATGATAAATTTTTTGATTAATGGGGCTAAATACAAAACAAGGATATTTATACTATACAGATAGATATATCACTAAATTGATGTCATCCGAAGCCATACCAGACGAGAACACAACCGATTTTATGCATAAGAAGTAGGAAAAAATAAAATGAAAATACTTGGATAAATAAATAAGTGGATTCACCAGAATAATTTGGCATACAAGAATTGAAGGCTTTTAAAATGTAAAGTTTGACTTAAATCAAAGTTAAAAAAATAACAATAAACATTTCATATACTAAATTAATACAAAAAAAAGAGTAAAAACAAAAAAATAAACAAAAAACAAAGAAAAATCAAAATATAAATTTTAAAATATAAAAAACAATTATAAAACTCCCGCGCGCAGCGCGGGTCAACAACTAGTAATATATAAAATGTATGTTTTATATTTTTTATGAGTTTTACCATTCTTAGTAATTTTCCTAAATATTAAAGACTTCATTACAATTTAAGTAATTTTTTATGGATTTTTTTGAGGATTCATTACTAAAATAAACAGCTTACATTTGTGTTAAATTATTGGCTAGTGGACCAATAGTAATAATTCGAAGAATTTAAAGAATAAGTATAGAACACAGACAGAAGTAGTACTGGTGTTGATTTACCAAAAGAAAAAAAAAGTACTGGTGTTGAGATAGTAGATTAGTGGATTCAAATTTAATTTAGTAACTGTTACCTTCGCAAGTAATACGACGTCGTTGTGTTTCTTTATTTATTTATTTTTCAACACGGCGTCGTGTGGTTCACGAAAGGGTTTATTCTTCTTTTCGATCTTCCGGGTTTTGCAGAAAAAAAAACCACTCCTTTTGGGTTTTGTCGTGAGAATCTTGGTTGTGAGCTATTCGATTAATCCAGGTTCATATCGCTTCCCTAATTTGTAAAACTTTGTCTCAGTAGTTCTGTTCAATTTTTCAGATTTTTTATTTGAATTGTGTTTCCTCGTACCCGGTTTGGTTTTGTCAAGTGTGTGTTCGTAGTAATACCGATATTTTTCTCTGTTGGATTCGTTGAATTTGGATTTAGATGATACCCTTTTATGTGTGTATAGAAATTTTATGAATTTGGATTCGTGTTCTGTAGTAATAGAGATCAAAGTTATGGTTTTTAATTCTAGGAGTATAAGATGATGGAGATGAGTAGATATAGCAGCATGTACTTACTTAAGACCAGTCTGTATAACTCTGTTATGCCTGAAATCTTCCGGATAACTCGGTCTGAATGATCTTCTAAGTTATCTCATATGTAATCTTGTTGTTTCTTTGATAATCAATGATTTGTTCACTCTAAAAAATCTATTCTTTTGGCAAAAATGTTTCAGTTTTGGCTTTTGTTTGTTGTTGTTGTGTTTTGTTTTAATCTATGATCACCTTTAGTGTTTATGATGTTATCAACTACTTTGGTTAGAGCTAGTTATGGAATCGTTGTTTGTTGGTAAATGTAGAAACTTTAATCTTGTTGTTTGCATTGGCGCAGAATCAATGGCAACAGAAAGAAACTTGAAGATTAAAACATCGACGGTGAAAAGGATTGTGAAAGAGCTTCACTCTTATGAGAAAGAGGTTGAGAGAGAAGCTGCTAAGACTGCTGATATGAAAGACAAAGGAGCTGATCCATACGACCTTAAACAACAGGTACAGTTTCAAAATATTAAGTGTGTTTTGATCAAAGTGGTATGTGGTCATGTAAGCTATGTATGTTAAGTATGTTACAGATTATAGATTCTGAAACTCTTGTTGTCCTTGTTTGTTCTATTTGGGTTGATGCAGGAGAATGTGTTGGGTGAGTCAAGGATGATGATTCCTGATTGTAACAAACGTCTTGAGGCTGCATTAGCTGACCTCAAGTCCACTTTGGTAAATACACTTTCCCATTTGTTATTGCTTGCTTAGCATTGTTCTAGCCTTTACTACTAGGTTCATAAGAAACGTAGAGCATGATCTCAAGTTTAGTCTCAGAGACAAATATTGAATAAGCAGAGATATAAAGTGAGACTATGAAATTGCTACTATGTGTTTTGTCTGTTAAGCAAAAAACTAAAAATTGCAGGCAGAATTGGAAGAGATGGTTGAGAAAGAAGGTCAAGAGATTGAAGATGCAAAGAAGACAGTCGTGGACGTTGAGAAGCAGTTTCACACCGAAGATGTCAGATTGTAGTAGCAGTTCTCAAACAACTTGTTTTTGTTGTTGTTAGATTTCCTCTACTTGAAAATGTTTCTCTTTGTATTTTTACTTTTGAAATCTCAATGAAATTATTAAAATCTCCAAAAATCTATAGCTTAAATTTCAAAATCATGGATTATATATATTTTAAATTATTAAATTAAATACTAACATATACAGTAATTACTTTGGAAATTTAAATTCACAAAAACTTTGGTTTAATTTTAAAATTAACAAAGATCATTATCCAGCTGGGTTGGGCGTTTGGATATCGGATCGATTATGTTAGGATTTTTCGGATTTTGGTTTTTTTTTGGATATTGGTTCTAACATCAATTTGGGTATTTATAAAATTTGGATCAGTTTCGGTTCGAATAATTCGGATTTTGGATCGGTTTAGATAAAATTGTTCATAATCTAAACTATCCAAAATTTATCTGATACTGTTTTATTCGGATAGTTTTTAATCCAATTGTACTCAAATAACCTATAATATCCAAGTATCTCTAAAAAAATAGAAATACGGCAAATGTAAAACTCAAAAATCAAACTTACATAAAATAAAACCATACCTATCTATAAAAGTGAAACATAAAACTATGTTGATACATAACAATTTTAAATAAACCAAAGTAAACTATAAAATCATAATAAAAAGGAAGTAGCAAAATTCAATAACATATACCTTTATAATACTAAACTGTATACCCTTCAAACATTAATAAATTGTATCTTATAAGTTCGGTTATATTCGGGTACTTATTGGCTATCGGCTTGGAGTGGGTTTAATCCGATATCCAAAAGTAATAAAAGCTAAGAACCGATTAGTTATTTTCCAAATATTCGGTTTTAATCTAGTTTTTTTACTAGATTCGGAATTTATGCCCATGCCTAATCCAGCAAACCTCCTAGTTAATTAAAAAATTGGTTCACGGTCTAGTTCGGTTTGATTGCCGGTCTGGTCTGGTTAAAGAAACAACATTGCTTTTACGGGATTTGATCACAACTCTATTGTTAATATTTATGAATATCTTTTCTTGTGGGCCTCTAGGAAAAGCCCATTAAAATGAAATAACGAGAAAGACCCAAAGGGTGTTTATGTCATTTTAGCTTCAAAGGCGGACGACCTACATGTCTCGTGCGTGTCTGCACCTGCTGCACAAATTTTAATCTCTTTCTCTCGAACCAAACAGGTCTCTCTCACGCGTGAGTTAGTGTTTTTACGACTTAGGCAAGGGGAATAAAGATTAGACGGTTCTCCCTAAACACGAAGAGAGTCTTGTCTTTTGTTTCCCATATAGATCGAGCAAGTCTCTCATTTTCGGACAATCACACACAATTTTTAAGACGCAACACTAAACAGAGATTTGATTGATGGCTTGGAGACGCATCATCACCAAGGTTCCTGTTTTATTTTATTTTTTTCTTATGCAATTTTAATACCAAAAAGGTTTCGAATTTGTTTGGTAATTTAGTTGATTTGATCTAATTAGATATCATTTTCTTATGGGTTTAATCAAGATCTTTGTGATTCATTAGCTAAAGTTGTTCTTTTTGCAAACCCTAGAAGAGTTTCAAAAATCTTCTCTTTTTGTAATTTCCCCTTCTCTGATATACTGCTATTTGATTGATTTGAATACCCAATTCACTTGGTTTTGAAATTGGCATGAAGTTTTGTGAGTGTAAGATTCAGAATAGGTCAAAGGTTTCATCTTTATTCAGAATAGTGTTGGTTTGAGTTTATGATGAGTAAATTTACTTCATTACCATTGATTCTGTTCATCTATTATGACAGGTTTCGAGTCATGAACGTGAATTGAACCATTTAAGAAGCTTACTTGTCAGAGCTTACTCTTCTTTTCCTAGAGTGGGTGTTACTGGAGGTATATATATAGATATATTAATTGTGTTATGAGTTAGTCTTGTTGTTATTGGATTGTTTCAGAAGCGTTTTGTGATTTAGCTGTAGGTGGTGGTGGAGCTTCTTTACCGCGAACGAGGTTTCAGTCGAGTTATGTTGGTAGTTTTGCTCGGAGAGTGCGTGACAGAGAAGAAGTTAATGAGGTTGCACATCTGAGAGAACTTATTAGAAGAAATGATCCTGAGGCTGTTATCAGAATGTTTGAAAGCCAACCATCTTTACATGGGAATGCCTCGGCGTTGTCTGAATACATTAAGGCATTGGTTAAAGTTGATAGGTTGGATCAAAGTGAGCTTGTAAGAACATTGCAAAGAGGTGGGTAAGGAGGGAGAGACTTCTTGTTCTGTTTCTGAATTGATATTATCTCTTTATAGTATTGGTAAATCTTTTGTATGCTGCTTTTAAAATGTAATTTCTTGTTTATTTTTAGGTATTGTTGGTGCTTCAAGGGAGGAAGAAACTTTTGGAGGTTTGACAGCTTTTAGAAACTTAGGGAAACCAACAAAAGATGGTGTCCTTGGAACTGCTGCTGCACCAATCCATACTATATCCAGTGAAAGGAGTAACTTTAAAGAACAACTATGGAGTACTATCCGAACTGTTGCAGTCGGATTTTTATTCATTTCTGGTATCGGAGCACTTATCGAGGATCGAGGAATTGGCAAAGGTAGTTTGGTTGTATTATCTTCTGTGATGCAATACCTCTGTTGGTGGATGAGTTTGATCTAATTAGTTTTATGCTTAATATATGTTAGGACTTGGTTTACATGAAGAAGTGCAACCTAGTATGGATTCAAGCACCAAATTTACTGATGTGAAAGGTGTTGATGAAGCAAAAGCTGAGCTAGAGGAAATTGTGCATTATCTTCGCGACCCTAAGGTAAAATTCACAGTGCTAGTATAAATGTCAAACTAGATGTAGGTTTCGTATTGAAATAGAATATTTAAAGCATAGTTCATGTGACGTTATGATATGTATCCTGTACAGATTTGTAATAGAGTTAGCACTGTTTTGTTCTTTGGCCTCACTCTTGTTATTGGTTTTGTTTCTTTTGATTTTGATTTCAGAGGTTCACTCGTCTGGGTGGAAAGCTTCCTAAGGGTGTATTGCTTGTCGGTCCTCCTGGAACAGGAAAAACTATGCTTGCTAGGGCTATTGCTGGAGAAGCTGGAGTGCCTTTCTTCTCCTGCAGTGGTAGTGAATTTGAAGAGATGTTTGTTGGAGTTGGAGCCAGAAGAGTTAGAGATCTTTTTAGTGCTGCAAAGAAGTGCTCTCCTTGTATTATATTTATCGACGAAATAGATGCTATTGGTGGAAGTCGTAATCCTAAGGACCAACAATACATGAAGATGACATTGAACCAGTTGCTTGTTGAGTTGGATGGGTTTAAACAGAATGAAGGAATTATTGTGGTTGCAGCTACAAATTTCCCAGAGTCTTTGGATAAGGCCCTGGTTAGACCCGGGAGGTTTGATCGCCATATTGTTGTACCTAACCCTGACGTGGAAGGTCGACGCCAGATTTTGGAGTCTCACATGTCGAAGGTAACTTTAGATTATGCATTAGATGGACTAAGGTTTTTCGCTAATGGTGTGAGCTTGTGAAATGGAGTTGTTGAGCAAATTAGGTATCCACTAGAGGCTAGGTAGCATTATTAGAGCTGTAGTTATAGTTACCAATTTGGTACTTTGGATATATAAGTGAAATGTGTATAAATCCTGTTGAGTGTTATAATTACCACAAGAAGGATATCAATTATGTGAAGCCATCTCTGTTTGTTGGCTAATGGCTATCTTCATTGTGTGTTTTCAGGTACTCAAGGCTGAAGATGTTGACTTAATGATCATTGCTAGAGGAACGCCTGGATTTTCTGGTGCTGATTTGGCGAATCTAGTCAACGTTGCTGCTCTTAAAGCTGCGATGGACGGTTCGAAAGATGTCACAATGTCTGATCTTGAGTTTGCCAAAGATAGAATCATGATGGGAAGTGAGCGAAAATCTGCAGTTATATCTGACGAGTCACGGAAACTGACAGCTTTCCATGAAGGTGGTCATGCCCTTGTCGCCATCCACACAGATGGTGCTCTTCCAGTCCACAAAGCAACCATTGTACCTCGTGGTATGGCTCTTGGCATGGTTTCTCAACTACCGGATAAAGATGAGACAAGCATTTCTAGGAAACAGATGCTTGCTCGGCTTGATGTTTGTATGGGAGGCCGGGTAGCTGAAGAGTTGATTTTTGGGGAGAGTGAGGTAACATCAGGTGCTTCTTCTGATCTTGAGCAGGCAACTAAACTCGCTAGAGCCATGGTCACGAAATTCGGTATGAGCAAAGAGGTAGGTCTTGTGGCACATAACTACGACGACAATGGGAAAAGCATGAGCACTGAGACAAGGCTTCTCATCGAGAGTGAAGTGAAACATCTTTTGGAAAAGGCTTATAACAATGCGAAAACCATCCTCACGGTTTACAACAAAGAGCTTCACGCCCTTGCAAACGCTTTGCTTCAGCACGAAACTATGTCCGGTAAGCAGATTAAAGAGCTACTCACCGATCTCAACTCTCCACAGCTGCAAAAGCGTCAAGAAGTAGTTGCAAAGCAAAGCAACCCGGTTCCTCCTTCAACACCAAGCTCAGCATCATCAGCAGCTGCAGCAGCCGCCGCAGCAGCAGCTGCCGCCGCCACAGCTGCTGCAACGGCTGCAACCAAAGGTAAAGACATGGCTCCTGTAGGGTCTTGAATAATAAAAAAGAGCCTTTGGTAGAGAAAAAGGCGTTTTTTCTTGTATTTGTGTATGTTGGGGGTAATTGAATTGGGGAATAACTCTATATTTTGAGAGTTTTTTAGAATCAGTGAGAGAGGCTTGTGAGAGTTAAAGCTTAGGACAAATGAGATTAACATCTCAGGTTTTTTTCAATGTCTCTACCTCACACAGATCTCACTGTGAAATGGTATGTGTTCTCTTTTTTTCTCATGAAGTTCTTGAAATCTCTTGGGATGTTATTTATAAGTTTGGCTCGTACAGTTTCAGGTTACATAAATGCTAAAGCCTCTGCTTGTAAGACTACTTCATGCAATAAAATTTAGTAACCAATCCTTACTTGTACTGTTCTGTAACTATGTGTTTTGCACAAAGCTTTCATAATTAATTTAGTTTATCAAAAAAAACCCTACAAACTATGATATCATTCAATGATACCAAAAGCTATGCTACCAACTAATAACACTACAATAGCAAAACCGACAGCAATATCTATTGATGTTGTGTCTTCTGGTTCAAAATCATTACCAAGACCAAGATGATAGCAATATCCAGCATCTGCTCCACATTGGTAGCAAAACTTATGACCACATCTGCCAAATTTGTCAAGTTAGCAAGTCATGTTGTTACATATATATATATATCAAAATCAAATAAACTTTGAAAGGAGGAGATGTGATCAGAACCTGCAAAGTAGGAAGAAGCATCCATCAGAACGTTCAATCATTTGTTTACATTTGCTGCATTGACGCCACCTTTTACAATCCGCGAGGTTTTGGAGCTTCTTATCGTTTTCTGTAGGATTCGGATGCAACTTCTTGTAACCGTGGCACGACAAGTCACTATGCCACGGAACTTTGCAATTGACGCAAAAGAATTCACCGCATTTGACACAACATTGCTTAACTTCATTGAGTTGAGAGAAATTGGTTACTGACATCAAAGCTGAACAAGTCGGGTTTGGACAGTAAACTCTATCGGTTACAGGAATCGATTCCTCTATGTTCCTTTGTTCCCACATCTCTTTTACTTTAGGTGTCAAAATGTTGACACAATCGTTATAAACCAGCTTAGTTTTGCACTTGTACTGAGGACATGTCATCATATACCCTTCAGCTAGTCTTACCTCTATATGATTTTTCACACATTCGGAACAGAACATATGATGACATGTATGAACCAAAAACATCTCATCAGCATTGACATCTTCGAAACAGATACTACAAGTCTTTTTCAGATGAATCCTAGCAGGCAAATTCGTCTTTATCGGATGAAATAGAGTAGCCATAGCTACATTAGTCTTAGAAGAGATTGCTTCCATTCCAAGTTTATAAGCAAACTCAACTTGTTTTCGAGTAACCAATACAGCTTTACTAGAAGTAAAACGTTTTCTAATGCCTTGCACGTCACGTATTAGCAAGGCTATGTTTTCTTGCTCAGGTGTAGATCTCTCCATGACCTAAACAGTTTAAGACAAAACACTAGTTATAGGACTGAAGTAGGTGGAGACGTGTTGGTCAAGGAAGTAACTTACCCATTCATAAATCTGATTGTGATCGCAGCAGATTGAGATATGATTGATCCCTAACCTCGCGGCTTCGGTTAATCCGGACTTCAATGCTATAAGCTCAGCCTCTAAAAGTGTAATGGCTGGTTCATAAATTGGTCCTTTCATCTGAAACATCAGACCATCCTTGTAGCCGCAAATCGCAACCCTAAATTCTCCGGATAACTCCGTCGTGTTCTCACTTACCAAACCCTTAAAGTAAAGGCTGTACGGCGAGGATCTTGACGGTGATGGGTTTCCGGCATGTTTTAGGTCATATACTCGTTCTCGTACTAGAGTGCCTTCATCTTCCATATCTACTTGAAGTTTGTTTTCTAGGACTCACGCTTTATGTTTTTACTAAGTATATATCAATTTCTAAAGGATATCTAGGGTTTTTTTATAGCCAAGTCTACTCATGTTTAAATAGAGTTTCAATGAATTTAATTTTTATGTAGAATATGTGGTAATTTAATCAAGATTTTGTTAAATTAAGTTTGATGTTATTAGTTTGTGATTTGTAAGAAAATCATTTTAAATCTTAATAAATATGGGTTTATTGGATTCAAAATTTTATTAAGTGAATAAAAGTTTTGTGCTATTTAACTAAAACAGAAAAAAAAATCTAGGATTGTTAATGAATTAAATTATTGTATTATGTTATTGGTTTATTATTTAATACATTTTTCTTCATAAATTAAACTCATGGAAAGTATCATCAAAGATAGAGAGACTATTTAGAAAACTTTACAAGATTATAGAAAAATTAATCGACAAGACTATAGAAAAATTTATAGCAATCCTTTAATAATGTTTAGTTATTCACTTTTTATGATTTTAGTGAACTCATCAAAATTCTTTATGAATTAGAATCCCCTTCTTTTTTTTTTTCGAGCCATGAAAGTTTATACAACAGGGTTAAGCCCAATTATGGCCTAAATAAAAAAAAACCATGAAGCTAAAATCACCATTAGATGATTATGTTTCATTCTTACTTTAAGTGTCATTGTTGCTACAATCTCATTATTATTTTTATTTTTTTTGTCATCAAATAACTAAAAGCCGACTCAAATGAGCCAATTCGACTGGCAATTGTTTACAACCTTAAATCTCATTAGTTCAATATCTCTATATTTATGAAACATATTTTTAAGATATTTAAAGTTTAATCTTATTTGAAAATGAATAAAAAAAACTCTAAATACTTTTCATAATTATCAATTAAGTCACTTTAATAAATAAATTACATATAATTAAACATACTGTGTTTAGGAGATATGTCACACACATGATTTGTAAAAAAAAAAAAATACTTTTCAAGATATTGCATTTAATACTTAGAGATTTGATAATCGAAATTTAATTATATCCAAGATCCAAATGATAAAACCATTTTTTCTTTCTCTTGTATATAAAATAAACCATTAGAGAAAGAAAAACAAGAAATAAAGTACAAGAAAATTTTATATGTATGTCTGAAAGAACTATAATTTTGGGAGTAAATGATACATTCACAAGATTAATATTGCTTAAATGGGCAATCATATCGATCTATGGCGTCGCAATAGGATGGGATAGTGTAATGTCATACAAAGAAAATATGAGTTTAAGCTATTTACTACTTAGATACTTTGGGTTCTTGCTGATGTTCATCTATGTCTTTGAAACGTCTTCTCGTTTGGTTCACTCACATCCACAAACACTACGACCACATACTAAGTTCAAAGGTCGACAAATCTTGCTAGCAATGATGTCAGTAATGGTGAGTGTAACTATGTTTTGTAACTGTTACAAATGGCAAAGATGGGATGTGTTTGTTCTTACGTCAAGTGTCATCATCGCTACAGTTTCACTAGCCCAGTTGATTTGTGGTGTGGTTGGGCTTGGGGCTGGTTGTATTTTATATATTGCCATTTTGGGATGTGTTTGGGGAATCAATGGTATATATTTTGATATTACATCAAAATTAAGTATTTGTAGTTTCTTTATCATTATAATATTTCAAGTGGCATTTACGTCGAATATGTATAATGATGAAACGAAGGTTTTTGAAAAAGAACTAGTTGCTTCTATTAATGTTGATTTTCATATGTTATACTATTAGATTTTTTTTTTTTTTTTTTTTTTTGTGCAAATACCATTAGAATTATGTTATTAAAATCGTCATATTTAATAGATTCAAAGTTTAATAAAGGAATTGATTACTTTAATGAGAATGTTGATAAAGTTTTACTTATGTTTTATTTTGTAATTTTTTTACGATTAGGAATTTGATATGATGCATATATTGTCTTTTTAATAACTTTTGTTCATATCCATTTTAGATGGAGTGCATATAATTAAAAATTAAATTATTATGGTGAAATAGATAGTTAAGTTATATCCCAAAATAAAAACAATATGTGTGAGCTACTAAGCTACTATATTTATATCATCCTCGTCGGAAATAATTCTCAAGGGGTTTCAAAAATATTTTAATAAACAAAAAGAGGGAGAGGAGAGTTTCCTAGTGGTCATGTGCTTTTAACAGTCGCGCGATTCATATCAGCGACTGGATTTATTTTTGCTTTTGACATGTCAATTTTGAAATTATGACTATTCTAAAGTGTATAACTATAAATTTAGCAAACTCCCCACATAAATTTCTATTTTTACGGCCGTGAAGATGAAAATACAGTTTTGCAGATCGGATAATAACAATTTGATTAATCCTACGACTATCGCTCCTTCTAATATAAAGTTTGAATTGTGCAGCTGGTTGATTTAGTGATTTTGAAATTTGATAATTATAGTCAAAAGTGTAAAAACTTAAGAGAGATGAAAGAAAACAAAGTCGAATTTCAATCGCCAGCGACTCTTCTCCGAACAAGTGATAGTATCTTTAAGCAGACACTTAAGACACAAATAAAACAAAAAGTCTACATGTGTCCTAATTTGATTGGTTTAAATCAATTAATTTAATTAAATAATAAGAAACAATAAAAATAATATATATAAATGTGAAAAAACAATTGAGACACAACCACGGATGTAGATGCTCTTAGAATCCAAATGTTTTGTACTTAGGAAATTGTAAGAAAATGTTTTGTACAAAAACTGTAGAAATTATTTGGTAGGAGAATAATAGAAAAGATTTGGTAGGAAAATCATCGGAAGATATTTACTACAAATGTTTGGTAGGATTCTGGTAAAAAACTGTGTTTTACTCTTACGAACAGTTTTTTAAGTTTTTTACCGTAGGTGATTGTTTTCTTGTATATATACTATCAATAAATTTATGTGTATTTTTGATACTCGTATAAGATCAAACTACGAGCGTAGCATGAGTTCAAAAACTGGTGAATGAAACAAAAGATATACAGTATATGTTTTAAAAAAAAAGAGATATATATGTCAAGATTTATCTAATTGGCTAATGTACGTAAATTTGTTTTTTCTTGTAGGAGCTAATATTGTACGTAAGTTAGTATATGTAAATATATTTTTCCTTCTTGTTTTGGTTAAGAGAAAAGGTAAAAAAAATCTAAAAGATACACATTTAAATTTTGTTAATGTAAATATATATATATATTTTTTTTTTAACTCAGTTCTCTATCTTATTAGAGGTTTTTGTAAATTAGTTCCCCATCTTATTATCAAGTTTAGTTAGTTCCTAAACCCTAAGTGCTGGACTGATATGTAAAGACTAGATTTGACAATAAGATGTACAAATTAAAACATCAACACAAATGTGTCGCCTTAATGTAAGTTAGTAACTTAAAAACCAAAGCATTACATGCCCATCAAACATGTCTTAGTATCAAAATAACAACAATGGCAATTATCACTCAACAACCAAAACAGCATAACCTAAGACGATACTGTCTCCTCCTTAGTACCCTTGGTCGAGGAAAGTTATGACCATGGTAACATGATCCAGTATCAGCTCCACAATCATAGCAAAACTTATGTCCACATCTACCATTTTATTAAGTATAACTTAAGTTAATACATTATATAAAACATAACTCGAAGATTAAAGATCATATATATATATATACCTGCAAATTAAGCTGGAGCATCCTTCAGAAAGTTCAATCATGTGTTGACACTTTCTACATTGACGCCACCTTTTCTCATTCACTAGCTCCATTAGCAATATATCGTTTACTGTTTGGTTTGGATGTAACCTATTGTATTGGTTACATGATAAGTTACTATGCCAAGGAACTTTGCAGTTTATGCAAAAGGGTTCATTGCATTTCACACAGTATTGCCTAAATCCAAATTGTCCAGAGAGCTCAGTTTCAGACATTAAAGTCGAGCATCTAGGGTTAGGGCAATAGCCTCTATTTGTCACGGGAATAGAGTCATCTTTGATCTTTTGTTCCCACTTCTCTTTTAGTTCAGGTGTCAAAATGTTGACACAAAGTCGATAGCTCAGTCGAGAATTGCACTTATAACCAGGACATGTCACTGAACTTGACATGGCTAGTTTCACTTCTATGTGACTTCTGACACAGTCGGAACAGAACTTATGACCACATAATTCATTACCAAACATATGGTCAGCATTGATGTCATCATTCATACAGATACTGCAAAACTCTTTCTGAACATGCATATCTTCCTGAACAGGCACATGCACAGGCATATATATGATTGCTTCTATCGCAAATTCGTAGGCGAAATTAGCTTGAGTTCGAGTCAACAAGACAGGGATACTAGACCTTAAATATTGTCTGATGCCTTGCACATCACGTATTAACATGGTAATGTTTTCTTGCTCTAGCATAGATCTCCCCATGACCTAAAAAAAACATTCAAGGCAATTAAAAAAAAACTATGATATTGAAGCGAACTAAGACGTGTGAGCCAAGGAAAAAAACCTTACCAATTCGAAAATCTGCTCATTATCACAGCAGATTGAGATATCTTTGATCTGCATACTCACAGCTTCTTCTAATCCGCACTTCAATGCTATTATCTCAGCCTCTAAACGTGTAATGGCAGGTTCATGAATTGGTCTATTCATATCGAACAACAAATCATCCTTGTCGCCGCATATTGCAATTCCAAATCCTGCTGATATCACTGTTGCTTCCTCGGTTACCAAACCCTTGAAGTAAAGCCTGTACATAGGTGTTCTGGATCGTACTAGAGTTTCTTCTTCATCTTCCATGTTTACTTGAAGCTACCTTTGAAGTATATTTTATTATCATCACTCAATAAAATATATTTTGAAGAGATAAAAGAAAAGGAAAAAATAGATAGACATATAGAAAGGTTAGGACAATAAGGAAAGAAAGAAAATAGAAAAAATTAGATTTGACTTTTGCGTGGGTTTTGTTTTCCATATTATCTTTGGCCTAATTGGTACTTGTGCGTGAGTTTTGTTTACAACTTAGAACTCATATAAGAGGGTTGGGTATGGACCCTCTAAGTTGCGATATTTTATGTGGCAGGTGGTTATAGGATGTATTTCGGTCAATATAAATTTAGTCATTCGTGATTTTAAATTGTGATCCATATTGTAGTCAATGTGGTGAAATGGAATCTATTAATCATGCAATTTTTCAATGTCCACCGGCCCTTCAGTCATGGGCTTTGTCACAAGTGCCCACGACGATAGGAGAGTTTCCATCAGATTCGATTTATATCACTATGGATTACTTATTCTGGCGAAAACGCAAAGGTGTTAACATTTCAATGTATCCATGGATTTTGTGGTATATTTGAAAGGAAATGAATGAAAAGGTTTTTGACAATGTGGATAAGAATCCGAGAAAGGTGCTGCGACTGGCTTAAAATAAAGTTCAATTATGGACAGCCGCACAGATGGATGTTTCAATTTAGGAGAGTACTGGGATACGGAGACAACCTGTTCAATTGTTGGAGGGTAGTGTTTTATGTGCTACAGGTTATACGTGCTTCTTTTTCTTTACTTAAAGTTTCTCTTTGCTATAATATTAAAGTAGATTTATTGGCACACAAAGTGCGTGCTGAATCGCTTCTATGTCTTTATGTAAACAATGTTCCCAGTTCTTGACTCATCTGAGTCCATTATATAAATGTTGTTGACAAAAAAAAAAGTTGGGTGTAAGAGAAAAAGTGAATTAAGGAAAACATTTGCATTAGCAAATATATAATTGTCATTTGTTATGATAATATCTATTTACCACAAAAAAAAAACTAATTCAATTTTTCAAAAAGGATATATATCCAAATTTTCTTTGAAAAGTATAGATTGTGAAGCAATGTCTGGCCCAAAATTTTTAAAGAGCATCACCACATTCAATTCTTTTTATTGGTACAATTTGTATATATGTATATAGTTTTAAATTTATTAATTTACTAAAGATAAAATAAATTATCTTTGTTACTCAAGAAAATTTAAATTTGATATAAAAGACAAAACAGTATAATAAAACATTAAATGATGAAGTATACTCATATTTATCAGTTTATATGCAGACATTTTTTTATAAGATCTTTTTTGCATATATCAAAGAAACATATTTCTAAAAATAAAAGAATATTCCTGTTAAGTTTTCATTTCCTATATGAGTATACAACAAAAGAATATTCTGGTTAAGTTTTCTTTACAAATATTAGTGATGTCATTGTGTATTAATGTATTGGAATTGTTTAAAGTGATATTAATGCACTAAACACCAAATTAAGTAACGTAAAGAGGACAAAAAAAAAGACCAAAAACTTCAGTTTTCTCTTTATTTACATATAAACTTAAAACTCTTTCTAGGGGAAACAAAAAATTAAAAAGATGAAGATTCTTGATTCATTCAAATTAAAAGGAAAATTATAACGCTTCTCCAATATTATTATTTAAATCTATGAGAATTGTTATCTTCTACACTTTCCTAATAACCAAGAAGATGATCAAGATACAATAAACGTTTTAGCTAGTTACCAAAAAGAGCTTGAGTTTTCAAAGTTTATAAAAGGTGAAGAAGCATTAGAACTATCACCAAACTATATACATCTTCTTTGTGTTCTACTTGTTAACTTAGAATATGGGAGAAGCTGTAGAGGTCATGTTACCAAATCAAACCTATCAGTGCCAGTGGTATGAAGAGATCATTGATGAAGATCTTAAGTGGTCTTTTGCCCTCAACAGGTTTATTTTTCTTGATTTGTTTTGTCTTAACTTTGATTTCCCTAAATGTTGATTTTGCCCATCTCTTTTTCACTTATTTATTTTTTCTTTCTCGGCAGTGTTCTCCATCAAGGAACTAGTGAGTATCAAGATATTGCTTTGTTAGACACCAAACGATTTGGAAAGGTACATTTTCTTCAACAAATATGACATAAAACACTAAAAGAGTTTCTGAAATTTCTTTTAGTTTCATTTTTTGTTGATGAAAAGGTTGAAAATTTCTGAAGTTGTATACTTTATACTTTGTGTAAGTTGAAGGTTTTGGTGCAAAGAAAAACACTTTTTGCAAGTTTACCCTTCATCTCCATATATGTATCTTCTAAACTTTTGTAAGGTCACATAAGTTAGATTTTCATAACTTATATTAATGTAGATTTGTTCTCCTCATTTTTCGTGGTTTCGATTTAATGTACTATTTATCAACATTTTACAAATTTACGGTGATGACAATGGGTTATATTGCATATTATTTTGATTTCGCGAGTTTTTTTTACTTTATGGGAGTTGGAGAATAAAGTTAGAAAAATGTCAACTTGGAGGGTTTTTATAACAGAAAATCTTAATTTTAATTAGTGAATGTTTTATTTTTCAAAACAGGTACTTGTGATTGATGGGAAAATGCAAAGTGCAGAGAGAGATGAGTTTATCTACCATGAATGCTTGATTCACCCGGCTCTCATTTTCCACCCCAAGTATGCTTCACTTGCATTTGTGTTTTTCGATTAGGAAACTTACATTTTTTTAGCTACTATTCAAAAAAATTAATTTATATTTTTACAATGTACTATGCACAAAACCTTAAGTAGGTTACAATTTTAATTTAGTTTACGTGTGTTCAAAATTATGAAAAGCAATTATATTGACTTGCTTATAAGTAAACTAAAATACCATGATTATAGTACCATTAATCAAGATTGACCATGGTATAATTATAGAGGAATTCCTCAAAATACCATCATTTTGGGTTTCTTTCCAAAAATACCACTAAAATCAAATTGTTGTTCAATTATATGGAATTTTAAATCTTTGGTTTGGGTTGATTATTTGCAATTTAGGGTATAGTATTTAGGGGGTAGGGTTTAATGTTTAGAATTTAGAATTTAGAGTTTGAAAATTTAAAACTTAATTTTAGTTTTGTGGTATTTTTGTCCTAAAAACAAAAATGATGGTATTTTAGAGAATGGCCCTTAATTATATTGACCATTTAGTTGAGGTTACACATGATTAAGTACCATAAATCAAGATTGACAAAAGAAAGTACATTATATCAAATACTCTAAGAAATTTAAGAGGAATTGACATGGTTTTTGTTTTGCGAGTTTAAAATTTTTTTAACTTGACCATTGCTCTATGATTAGCCCCAAGACTGTGTTTATAATGGGAGGAGGTGAAGGCTCTGCTGCAAGAGAAATACTAAAACATAACACCATCAAGAAAGTGGTCATGTGTGATATTGATCAGGTTATAACATTTTAACTTAAATGTATCATCCCCCAAAATATATATTCATTAAACTAACAAATTAAAGGCCTTTTATGTGTAGGAAGTTGTTGATTTTTGCAAGAGATTTCTAACTATTAACACCAAAGCTTTTTGTGACAAGAAGCTTGAACTTGTGATCAACGATGCTAAGTAAGGAAAATTCAACAAAATATAATTTTTCACTAAAATATAAATTTGACTATGAAAATGTTAAATGGTAAAGGGTTGAATTGGAGGAACGAAAAGAGAAGTTTGATATAATAGTTGGAGATTTAGCTGACCCTGTAGAAGGTGGACCATGTTATCAGCTCTATACCAAATCATTCTATGAGAACATCCTCAAACCCAAGCTTAGCCTCAATGGCATTTTTGTGACTCAGGTACTTGTTTTATTTTGTAAGCATTTACAAGTTAGGGATAGAAAAGATAATATATATTGTTGATCTAATTCTATGTTCTTATTACTAGGCTGGACCAGCTGGAATATTCACTCATAAAGAGGTCTTTACATCAATCTACAACACCTTGAAACAAGTGTTCAAGTGTAAGTACTCTCTTTTGTGTTTTCTTGTAATGACATTGTTTGGTTGATTCTTGATGATTAAAAATGAAACAGACGTGAAGGCTTACACAGCACATGTACCATCATTTGCGGATACATGGGGATGGGTGATGGCATCAGACCAAGAGCTTACGTTCGAAGTAACGGAAATGGATCGAAAAATCGAAGAGAGAGTGATAGGAGAGTTGTTGTATTTAGATGCTTCGACTTTTCTCTCTGCTTCTACACTCAACAAGACCATCTCCATCGCGTAATTTCCATTTTCTCTCTTTTAAATTTATTAAAAAACCGAACTTAAATCGATATATTTATAAACTTGAGATTAAACTTGAGCAGGCTTGAGAAGGAGACAGAAATTTATAGTGAAGAAAATGCGAAATTCATTCCTGGTCATGGTGTGGCATACAAGTCTACTTGAAGAAGACTTGGCATACTTGAGTAAGACTTGGATGCATTCTATGTTTGCCTTCAGTTTGTTTGATTGTTCGGTTTCAGATTGATAGTCACAAAAACGATTTCTTTCTAGTTTTATTTTCTCCTCAGCACTATACCGTGGATCGTCTTGATTACTTTGGTTGGGCTTTTGTTTCCTCTTCCTTTGTAGTTGTTCCATTTTGCTTTACTATACTAAGAACCATAAACATCAATATATTGAGTAATATCTCATAGGACTGGACAAAATACCCGAATCCGAAAATCCGGCAGCGGTAGTGGCTATGGCTCAACTAGATTGGAATCGTAACACTAAATTACACATGTAGCAATGTACCACGAATTAAATTTTAAAACACTAAAAATAAAAATTATTTAATCTGAAACTACAGAAGTACAAATTATTTTATCAACCAAAAAATTCCAAAAAAATATCTAATTAATTACTTATATATTAAGTGTTCCGTATGTTTATTGCAACATTTTATTATTTATTTTTTATGAAATCAATGTAAATAACTTTAACTTAAACTAGATATAAAAATACTATATATATGTTAATTACAATAATTATATACATCCTTAATTAAAAATATAATTGTTATTATGATAAAAGTTTTCTAATGTAAACAAAACATTATTTTGACAAAACACAGTCCTCTTGACACTTTAAAATGGATCATTGCAATATCTAATTACTAAATTACATACGTATTACTGATTAAATTTTAAAAGTACAAAAATTAAATTATAAACTTTAAAATTTAAACTTTAAGGAACAAAACTAAAGAATTCTAACATTTTTTATATTTAGATAAAATATTATATGGCGGTATGTTGCTCGTAACAACTAATATTCAAATCTACCTAAGAGATGATGTAAAAGACAAAAAAATACATCATCAAGTTCTATATACTCTCTTAATTCTCAACCCTTAAATTAACCATTCAAAAAATTTGATAACTCTATAAGAACCAAACCTCCTCCTTTCTCAAACTTTTACATGTGCAACCACAACAACTTTGTTTAAATTAAATAAACTCTATATTACTACCATAAAAGCATATTTTATAATAAAATAGTATTTCCGATAAACCATTATACCATAATCTTTATTAATATAAAAATTAACAATACAAACATTGATCCGCGGTGTACCACGGATTCAAACCTAGTAGGATTTAAATAACTAATTTGCTTTTCTTAAAATGTTAAGTCTTTGCTCTAAATATGTACGCTCATAGAAGAGAAATATACAAAGAGAAGCAAACAAGCTTTTAGAGAATTGATTCTAACTTCTTATTCTGAGAGTGAGAGCAATTCTTCTTCGTTTGTTTCTTAAGTAACCATTCACAAAAAACCAACAAAGAGAAGACTAACGATAAGAAGAAATCTTTGGCTTCCACTTCAAAATCATATGTCAAACCTGAAGTTTTAGGATGTGTTATTCAAACAAAGAAGGGTTTTATCTTAGATTTTGAATCTCAACCACCCAGGAAACCCTCTCAACAGAGTTGAAACACTACATACACCTCCAATATGATTTTATACAATTCAAGGTGGAATAGTATAACACAGTGGAAGTTGGTCCGGAGGAAAAAGAGAGACAAAGGGAGTTCTTGGCTAACCTAAAACGATCAATCAATAACTCCATAAAAGAGGTGTTAAAAGATTCTAAAACCTGAGAGAAGAATCTTGCGACTTATTGAGTGTGATATATGGCAATGTGTAAATATTGTATTCTCTAAGTACCATTATGTAATTTATGTTAGTACTTAGGTCTAATCACATTTGTATATAAAGGCTATGCCTCCTAATGAATAAGATAAGAAGTCTTTTATACTAATCTAGGCTTCTTGACATGGTATCAGAGCCCGAACACACGCTGACCCATTAATTAATCCGGCCCGGAAATAGGCCCGATCACCCCATTAATTGATGGCCCAAAAGAAGCCCCAATTCCATTGAGATAGCTAGAAGAGCATTATCTCGAGGGGGCGTGATGGATTCTGTCGAGATAAATGGCTAAAAGAGCCATTATCTTGAGGGGGCGTGTGGAGAAATATCCCACATTGAAATATGTGATGGGACTTAAGTAATATATAAAGGGTTAGGGCCAATCCACTCATTGCCAATTGGTTTTGAGTTGGAAGCCCATAACAAACCCTATGACCTCTCTTCCGGGGACAATCCGGGTTCGATTATCTCTCAACCTCAACTACGTGGTCCGAACTATGATGAATGGTCTCTAAACATTCGTTTGGCTTTGCGGGCAAGGAAGAAATTCGGGTTTGTTGATGGTACTATACCAAAACCAGCGGACGACTCCGAAGATATTGAGGATTGGTGGGCGAACAATGCTATGGTCGTGTCTTGGATCAAGCTTACGATTGCTCCTGATTTGAGCAGCTCGCTATCTCATCATGAGATTGCTCATGATCTTTGGACTCATATTCAAAAACGTTTGTCGGTGAAAAATGGGTAGAGGGTTCAACGACTTAAGATGGAGTTGGCGAATTGTTATCAAAAGGGCTTGGCCGTTGAAGCATATTATGGGAAGCTTACAAAACTTTGGACTACACTTTCTGATTTTCAACGGGCCAAGACAGCGGAGAAAATAGCAAGGGAGCGTGAAGAAGATAAACTACATCAGTTTTTGATGGGTTTGGATGAGACAGTTTTTGGGGCTGTTAAGTCTTCTCTTTTGTCTCGTGATCCTCTTCCTTCTATTGATGAGGCTTATCAGGTGGTGACTCAAGATGAAGAATCCCAACGTACGGTGCGTACGTATGACGAACGGACTGACGGTGTGAGCTTTGCAGTTCAATCCGTTTCAACTCCACGGCCTAGACAACAAGCGGAGTTGCGTGATCCTACAGCTGTATGCTCGAGTTGTGGGCGGAATGGGCATTTAGCAGACAATTGCTTTCGAAAAATCGGGTATCCATGGTGGTGGGGAGATCGACCTCGGACTAAAACACAAACCTCAAAATCAAGTGGTGGTGGTGTTACTACGTCCTCATCTGCTACTCGCGTGGAACCTGCTCGTGTGAATCAAGTCACGGTGACTGCTCCAGCTGCTGGAACTACATCGTCCGTTACTGAGGCTGATCGGGTTGGATTTAGTGGACTCACGGATGACGAATGGAAGCGTTTACATGCGGTGCTTAATGGTCGAACCTCCGACCCAAGTGAGCGTCTTTCGGGTAAGTTCTTTGTTGAGTCTTGGATTATTGATACGGGTGCATCGAATCACATGACTGGTGATGTTGGTTTTCTTACTGATGTGTGTGATATGGCTCCGATGTTTATTAAATTACCTGATGGTCGTCTCACGGTTACTACTAAGCAAGGCAGAGTATCATTGGGTTCACAACTTCAGTTGATCAATGTCTTCTTTGTGGATGGATTGCAATGTCATCTCATATCTGTTTCTCAGTTAACTAGAGATAGGAGGTGTCTTTTCCAGATTTCTGAAAAACTTTGTCTCATTCAGGACCGCACCACGTCGATGCTGATTGGAGCCGGTGAACAGGATAGTGGACTCTATTTCTTTAGGGGAATTGCAGCTGCAAGTATGGCACAAACTTTGGACGTGTTACCCGGAGATGTGTGGCATCGTCGTTTGGGTCATCCCGCCTCTAAAGCTATGGAGATGTTACAAGTATCTGATAGTAGTTTTGGTAGTGGTTTTGATTTTAAGTCTTGCGACGTTTGTATTCGTGCCAAGCAAACACGAGACTCTTTCCCGTTAAGCTCTAATAAAACATCTGCGGTTTTTGAATTGGTTCATTGTGATTTATGGGGGCCTTACCGTACTACATCTATCTGTGGCTCACGATATTTCCTTACAATTCTTGATGATTTTTCTCGGGCTGTTTGGATTTATTTGTTGCCGAATAAGACAGAAACTGCTCATACTTTACGGAATTTTATTGCTCTCGTCGAACGCCAGTTTGAGAAACAAGTCAAGAAAATACGGAGTGATAATGGCTCAGAATTTCTTGTTCTTACCGATTATTTCAGAGAAAAGGGTATTCTCCATGAAACTTCATGCGTTGGGACTCCTCAACAAAACGGCCGTGTCGAACGTAACCATCGACACATTCTTAATGTTGCGCGTGCAATCCGTTTTGAGTCCAATTACCGGTGGAGTTTTGAAGTTATTGTGCACTTACTGCGGGATATTTGATAAACCGTACTCCCACTACTATTTTGAAAGGCAAGACGCCATTCGAAATCCTATATGATCGTCCTCCACCTATGAATGACTTAAAGAGTGTTTGGCTGCTTATGTTATGTACATAATCAACGTCATGGAGGCGATAAATTTGCTTCACGGAGCAATCGTTCGGTGTTTCTCGGATACCCTTTTGGGGAAAAGGGGTGGCGTGTGTATAACCTTGAAACCGGTGTGATTACTACGTCTCGTGATGTGGTTTTTTGCGAAACTGATTTTCCATTTCGTACGACCGACATGTCTCCATCTGAATCACCCTCTCCGCCCTCATCCTCGTTGTCTCCATTTATGCTTCTCGATGAAGTCCCGGCCATGACGGATCCTTCTTCTAGTGGCTCCGAGACTGATCCACCAGCGACAAGCCCGGTGCTTGTGGATATTACGCCAACTTCTCCGCCTATGACTCCTGTTCGCTCTTCTCCGCTTGCTTCCTCTCCAGCTCCTCCGGCTGGTGTCTCCTCACCCGCATCGTCTCTGGTATTCTCCCCTACTGATGCGGATGATGATGATGAGAGTGATTCTGAAGCTGTGGATCTTTATGAGCTAACAGATGACGTTGAGCCTCCTATGGGTCGTGGTTGTCGTCAAAAATTTCCGTCCACTCGCCTACAGGGATATGCGACGAATACTACACTCGTCGGGACGGATAGTGATTTTGTTGACTCCTCTTGGTACCCTATTGATACATATATTACTTGTGATAATTTTTCAGCTAGTAATCAAGCTTTTCTCGCTGCGATCACAGCTGGAGTTATCCCCCGGACTTATGCCGAGGCATTTGAAGATGAGAATCGGCGTAATGCGGTTCGGGGTGAGATTGATGCCTTAGAGGATCAAGGGACTTGGACGGTTGAGACACTACCCCCGGGAAAGAAAGCTTTGGGCTGTAAGTGGGTGTTCACTTTGAAATATAAATATGATGGTACTCTTGAGAGGTATAAAGCACGGTTAGTGGTTCTTGGAAATAATCAAACTGAGGGTTTAGATTATAAGGAGACTTTTGCACCGGTTTGTAAAATGTCTACTGTTCGTACCTTTCTTGAAGTTGCGGTCTCTCGGGATTGGGAGGTACATCAAATGGACGTTCATAATGCTTTTTTGCATGGTGACTTGGACGAAGAGGTGTATATTCGGTTTCCTCCGGGGTTCCGTACTAACGATAAGTCTCAATTATGCCGTCTCCATAAGTCACTTTATGGTCTCCGTCAGGCTCCTCGGTGTTGGTTTGCTAAGCTTTCTCATGCTTTGCAAGAATATGGGTTTCAACAATGTGTTAAAGACTACTCGTTATTCACATTTTCGAGTTCGACCGTGCGTCTTCATGTCCTCGTGTATGTTGACGATCTTGTTGTTACTGGTAGCTCCTTGGAAGGTATTACTAGTTTCAAAGCCTATTTGAGCTCTTGCTTTCATATGAAGGATCTTGGGATCACCAAGTATTTCTTGGGTATTGAGGTTGCTCGTAACTCCACGGGGATGTATTTGTGTCAACGCAAGTATACTCTTGATATTATCTCCGATACTGGCTTACTTGGTTCCAAACCGGTTTCACACCCTCTCGAGCAAGATCATAAACTTGCCTTGGCGTCCGGTGATAGTCTTCCGGATCCTTTCCGATATCGTCGTTTGGTTGGTCGTCTCATTTATCTCAGTGTTACACGCCCGGATATCTCGTACGCCATCCATATGCTCTCTCAGTTCATGCATGATCCACAACAGGCTCATTGGGACGCAGCTCTCCGTGTTGTCCGGTATCTTAAGAACAACCCGGGACATGGTATTCTTTTGCGGGCTGACAATGATTTACGCATCACGGCTTGGTGTGACTCGGACTATGCTGGTTGTTTACTTACTCGACGTTCTCTTACTGCTTGGTTTATTCAGCTAGGTGGGTCTCTGGTGTCTTGGAAAACACGCAAACAAGACGTTGTTTCACGGTCGTCCGCTGAAGCGGAATATCGAGCCATGGCCGAGACGGTGTGTGAGATTCTGTGGCTTCGGGAGTTACTAACCTCTCTTGGGGTTGGTTGCTCATATCCTATACCACTTCATTGTGATAATCAATCCGCTATTCACATTAGTCAAAACCCGGTCTTTCACGAATGTACGAAGCATATCGAGTCGGATTGCCACTTTACCCGTGATGAAATAGTTCAAGGTGTGATCGCTCCACAGTATGTTTCGACACGAGTTCAACTAGCCGACATACTCACCAAAGCTCTTGGGCGTAAGGAGTTTGAAGAATTTATGTCCAACTTGGGTGTGTGTGATCTACACACTCCAACTTGAGGGGGGGTATTGAGTGTGATATATGGCAATGTGTAAATATTGTATTCTCTAAGTACCATTATGTAATTTATGTTAGTACTTAGGTCTAATCACATTTGTATATAAAGGCTATGCCTCCTAATGAATAAGATAAGAAGTCTTTTATACTAATCTAGGCTTCTTGACACGACTCTTGTGGAAGTGGTGGGGGCTGGGAAAAGGAAGACCGAGGAAAATATCTTTCGTATCAAGAAATAAAATGGAAAGGCTAAGAAGCATGAGCAAGACGCAAAGAAGAAAAAGAAAGAAATGATAAGCAAAACAAGATGACAATTATATTGATTGATGTTCGAACTATTGATTTTGGGAACTAAGAACCAAAGCAAACCAAAATAACTTGAATTGCCAAGTCCCGAGGTTAATTAATCTATTGCTCATTATATCTCTTTGTTCTTGTTTCAGTTGCTAATTAAGTCTTTCATAAGCTCAAGGTTACCAAATTTTAGAGAAAAAAGTTCTTGTTGTTGTCAGTTGTTGTGTTGTGGATTTTCGTTTTAGAATTTGAATATTTTTTTTTGTAATTTTGATGTGAATGAGATTAATCTATAACACAAACATGATATATTTTAGAATTTCTTTCAACAAACTTGAACAAAAGAAACGATTCTAATTCAAATACATATATCATAAACAATATTTAACTCCACATAAGCTAAGCAGTTATTGATGTGATCATGTTACATAGTTTGATACAACACACTTTGACTTGGTGATGAGTGATGAGTAATCGATGATCGATTGGTGTGAGCCTGTGAGGGTTTCCAAGAGAAAACAAATTCAAAAACCCTGTCTGAGTGGGCCGAGTAATGGGCTTACATTATGTTCTAGCCTAACTGTCTTAACAAACTAAAATAATCATATGCGTAATACAATATATCAAGGCTTTTGTATCAGTTTTTGGCTTTTGTTTATGTAAAATCCATTTTATCAGCCATTATTCTTAAAATAATAGATTTCTCGAAATTTAGCAAATCCATATTTTTGAAAATTTGGCTTATTCCCATATTTTGTGGCTTTTTATTTCTTAACATGAGTTAACATTTTTTCAGTTTTTTATTATTATTTTTATTTTTAATTAAAAAGTTTAAAAACCATAAACCAAAATCTAAAATCTACATGTGTATCTGCCTTTTAGTTAGTGTACAGATTCGCTCTTGATCGACGTAGAGCCTCGTCATTGTTCTGCTGATCGTTTCCTCCAACAAGCTGCTGCTTACAAATTTGGAATTTCTCCTAAGAAAACTGTTGTCCAAATGAAGTTTTGAGAAATCTTTATGATCTTCTAGTTCATTTTCTTCAATTTGTCCATCAAGAAGCTTTGGTTGTAGGTTGTTTAGTCACTGCTTATGGTTATGATTCCGACGTTTCTCTTTAGAGTTTGGATCCGTAAAAGATGTTAGAAGATCCTAAAATTGATGCTACTTTGTTTTGTTTTTACCATAATATCATTTTGTCATCCTACCAAATCAAATAATCATTCACTCTTCTTCATCTTTAGAATCATGTTATTTCCAATATCGAAACATCCAAATTACTGCTTATTTTGATAAGAGAATTGTAACAAAGTTTAGTAAAACCTCTATAAATTAATAATGTTGGGACCATGAAAATCTGTTAATTTATAGAGGTTTTAATTTATCGATAAATTAATAATTATTAATTTATAGAGAGATTTTCTTAATTTGGAAAGTTTTTTCAAAAAAATATTTAAAAATAAAATATAACAAAAACTAATGTGTTTAGATATACATATATTTTAAAAATTTTACCTAATTATTAATTTATAATATTGATGGGACTATATATTTACAAAGGATTTTCAAAAAATTTATTATCTTATTATTTTATCGAAATATGTCAAAAATTACACTGGTCTCTACTTGGGACCGGAAAAATTTATTAATTTATAGAGAATATTAATTTATAGAGGTTATACTGTAGATGAAAATTTTGGTATCATATATTTATGATTATATTATAGTCTAGTCGACATCGATTAAACTGGTGTTCAATTAATGTACGACAAAAGCATGTGGCATTCTAATTGAACAGATGAAAGTAAAGATCTTTTGACATAAAAAAAAAAAAACATTGTTATAAAGAGACTAACACAATTATGCACTGCACGTCCAAACACAATCATCATCTACCACCATTTTTGGAGGCATGAGTAACAAGTTACTCTTCGAATATGATCCTTCAGCCCACATGGTTCAAAGAATCCAGAGTAGCATACACATAACCACATATACAATGTGTACAAAACTAATAGAATGAGAAATGTTGAAACGAAGAAGACGAAATGAATCTGTTATTCTCATTCAAGTGTTTGTTACAATGGTTCACTCTTTATATAGTAGAGTGGTTTTGACATAATCTAATCTAACCAGTTTACATGAACCGGATGATCAAACCATACGCTAATATCCTCCCTCAAGATGTGCCGTGGATGGAGAAGAGGCTCATCTTGCTAATAAGAGAAGAGAAAAGAGCAGGATACAAAGGTTTGGTGAGAACATCTGCTAGCTGAGAAGTAGTCTTCACATGCATTGTCTTTAACAAAACCTGTTCAATCCTATCTCTGGTGATATGGCAATCATTCTCAATATGCTTTGTTCTTTCATGAAAAACAGAGTTGTTGGCAATGTGAATAGCTGCAGTTGAATCACAGAACAGAGGAACAGCTTTCGACTGTGGAACCTCCAATTCAACCAATAGCTTCACTAACCAAGTAATCTCACGACTCGCCATTGCCATAGCCCTGTACTCAGATTCAGCAGAAGAAAACGAAGCAACATCTTGTTTCTTGGATTTCCAAGAGATTAGTGACTCACCAAGAAACATACAATAACCAGAAGTGGATCGTCGAGTATCGACACAAGATCCCCAGTCTGCATCAGTGAATGCCTTGAGACATAAATCAGATTTAGCAGGATAAAGCAAGCCAAGTCCAATTGTGCCTTTTAGGTAATGAAGGACTTTGTGAGCTGCATTAAGATGTGCCTGTTGCGGTGACTTGGAGAATTGACAGAGCTTATTCACAGCATAGGTGATATCTGGTCGGGTGATAGTCAAATACATTAACTTCCCAACTAATCTTCTGTAAACTTCAGGAAAATCAATCTCTGAGCCATCGTCTTTGTGAGTCAATTTCAGACTCGGTTCCATAGGAATTGTGGATGGTTTGCAAGCAAGCATACCAGTCTCTTCCAACAATTCTAATGTGTATTTTCTTTGGCAAAGAGAAATTCCTTCTACTGATCTAGCAATTTCTAAGCCTAAGAAATATTTCATAGGACCTAAATCCCTGAGTTTAAAGGCTGTTGCTAAATCAGTTTTCAACTGTGTAATGGCACCATCACTATTCCCTGCTATCACTATATCATCAACATAGACTAGCAAAGCAAGGAAGATGGTACCAGTTTTCTTGGTGAACAAAGTGTGATCAGTATGAGATTTCTTAAAGCCAAGTCCAATCAGAGTAGAACTGAACTTTAAGTACCATTGTCGAGATGCCTGCTTCAATCCGTATAATGACTTTTGAAGCTTTAATACTGCATTCTCAGGCAATGATCCTCCCTGTCTCATAGAATATCCAGGAGGAATAGTCATGTAGATCTCTTCATTCAAATCACCATTAAGAAAGGCATTGGAAATGTCTAACTGATGCAAACTCCAATCCTTAGCAGCTGCAACAGATAAAAGGGTCTTTACTGTTGTCATTTTGGCCACTGGGGAGAAAGTATCAACATAATCAAGACCTTCCTTTTGTGTGTATCCTTTGGCAACCAACCGTGCCTTAAATCTCTCTAAACTACCATCAGAATTGAGTTTCACTTTAAAAATCCATTTGCAGCCAATTGGTTTCTTTCCTTCAGGTAATGAACAGACTGTCCAAGTATTAGTGCTTTCCAATGCATCTATTTCAATCTCCATTGCATCTATCCATTCTTGTATTTTCTTAGCTTGAGCATAAGTGCATGGCTCTGGATATTTATTTACTGCACATATATAGGCTGTAAACTCTTCTGATAGTTGAGTATAGTTGATATAAGCAGAGAGAGGGTACCTCACATCCTTTAACAAAGCAGGTTCTGGATCAGTAAGAGCATTACAATAATAATCCTGAAGATGACTTGGTGGTTTTGATACCCTCTTTTTATTTGCAGTATAAGCTCGATCATGGGAATCTAAAGCCTTAGAGAGTAAATGATGATTCTGCATTTCTTCATCAATCCCCAAGTCTGCAGTTACGATAGTCTCTGTAGTATCAGTCTGCATTTGTTCATTAACTTGCAAGTCTGGAACTGGAAGCTCCACTGGTGAAATTGCAGGTAATGATGCAGAACTTTCAAAAATATCAGGAAGCTCTACTGATGATTTAGCAAAGGGAAAAACTGTCTCAAAGAAAACCACATGTCTTGAAATGTGTATAGTATTTGTTTCTAAGTCCAGTAATTTGTACCCTTTGTAACCAGCAGGGTAGCCAAGGAATACACAAGCCCTAGCTCGTGGTTCAAATTTATGACGCTGCTGAGTACTTGTTGATTGATAACAGAGGCAACCAAAAACTCTGAGAATAGAATAATCTGGTACCTTAGAGTGTAGCAGCTCAAAAGGAGATTTATTAGCCAAAAGAGGAGAAGGCAGTTGATT
Source organism: Capsella rubella (assembly GCF_000375325.1). Classification (NCBI taxonomy): domain Eukaryota; kingdom Viridiplantae; phylum Streptophyta; class Magnoliopsida; order Brassicales; family Brassicaceae; genus Capsella; species Capsella rubella. Next base: position 2,958,527 of record NW_006238920.1, on the reverse strand, counting down.
GATGAGGAAGACTGAAGACAATATACAATCACCTCAAAATTCCAAAGCAATACCAGATTGAAACATTAATGCTCTAGCCACATTAAGTATGTGTTGATGCTTTCTTTCCACCACTGAGTTTTGTTGTGGTGTTTCAGGACAAGAATGAAAATGAATTATGCCTTTGTCTTTGTATAGTGCATCAAACTTCAACTCTGGAGCATTATCCGATCTGACAGCCTTTACACATCTCTGAAATTGAGTTTCCACCATTTTCAGAAAAGTGGGAAAAATCTGCATAGCTTCACTCTTGGTCTTCATAAGATACACCCAAGTTGCTCTACTGTAATCATCAAGGCAGGAAATGAAAGACGTTTCTGTTTAGCTTTCTGACAAATAGAGCAATGAACTGAATCTTCTTTATTTCTCTTTTGTAAACCAAGTACATTGTGTAATACATCAACTTTTTCATAAGAATGATGTCCTAATCTGCTATGCCATAGTGTACTATCAATAGCAACAGAACAATGTGGAGTAGGAAGAAGAGGAGAGACATCATCAAATCTTGTGTCTAAAACATAGAGACCTCCAACTTGATTACCTTTTCCAATCATTAGCTCCCTGGTATGATCCTGAATTACACAAGAATCCTCATCAAAACAAACTCTGGATTTTGTATCTTTTGCCAATTGACTTACACTGAGAAGATTAAGTCTGAATTCTAGAATATACAGGACATTCTTCAATGTGATATTATCATTCAGCTTAATCATACCAATTCCTGCTATTCTAACATTCATGCCAGTAGGAAGTGTAACTGTATTACTAAGACCATCAGATAGGCTTTCAAACAAATTTCTATCATAAGAAACATGATGAGTAGCACCACTATCTATGATCCAAGTACTACCTGTTAACACTTTCCTAGAGACTGTCAAAACGCAAATAAACCATAGACTAGTAGGGGAAAAAGAAATACCATTAACTGCAAAACCATTTTCATCGCTAGAGCTTGCAACAGAGGCAATAGTGATTGGTTGAGCAGAGGATTGAAGCTGAGTACTGAAATAAGCTATCACATCCTGAATTTGGGTCTTTGACATGTTCCCTACTAGCTCAGCAATTCCATCTGGTCCAATACCTTTGTTACCTGAAGATGTACCATCAGTAATAGCAAGGTTTGCAACAACTGGTTTAGACTTTTCTGTATTAGGCTTCTGTTTGTGTTTAAAACCCGGAGGATAACCATGTATCTTGTAACATGTATCAACATTGTGACCAGTATAACCACAGTGGGAGCATTGAACTTTATTCTGTCTGGGGTTATTCTGATAAGCAGCTCGGGTAGCATTGATAACATATTGATCTGGCTGGGAAACAGTGACTTGGAAAGCAGATCCATTCTGTGGAATCGTTGTGATATTGCGTTGACTGTAATCTTGATCCAAGAGGTTATAGATTTCTGCCAAATCTGGAATGGTCTTTTTCATATTAATCTGACTCCGAATGGTCGCGTAAGACTCATTCAGTCCAGCGAGAAACTTAACCACTTTAGCATGATCTGCTTTGCTAGCATTAGCCTTACAACAATTGCAATGCTGACAAGTATTTGTGCAATCTGCCCCATCCAAATCATTCCACAATGTTTTCAAGGTAGTGTAATACTGAGATAAGCTCATAGATCCTTGCTGCAGAGCCCAAATTTGTTGAGTCAAGTGATATGAACGTGGAAGATTAGTAATATGAAACCTAGTCATCAAATCTTTCCAAATCTCTGAAGCATCATTCAAGCGAAGAATGCTTCTGTATATTTCCTTTGAAACAGAATTCAATATCCAAGATTTGACCATACTGTTACAGCGTGACCACACTCTAAAGCTAGGATCAAACTCAGGAGGTCTTGGTAAAGATCCATCAACAAAGGCGATCTTGTTTTTAGCATCTAAAGCAACAAACATCGCTATTTTCCAAGAAGAGTAATTAGATTCATCCAGTACCTCAGAGATGATTGTATTGCTTGGACTATCACCATTAGAGAGTGCGAAAGGTGAATAGATGGCATCAGAGAAATCAAATTGTGGCATCGGATGAACCGGAGGTCGCGATGTGAAAACAGATCTAATCGGTGGTGAATTTTGAAGAATTGGTGAACTCTGAGCTCGATCTGGAGTCTTCTCAGCTGAATCGGTGCTCGATTTTCTTGTACGACGCCGTAACTTCTTGACGGAAACCATCGCAAAATCTGAGCTCAATCGACTGAGTTTTCCAGCAATTAATCGAAGAATGAAAGAGAAAATGAAGAGATCTATGAGTTTCAGAGAAGAAAACTCAAAGATCCATGGAAGAAGATGTGCGAAGAGGAGCAAAATGCTCTGATACCATAATAGAATGAGAAATGTTGAAACGAAGAAGACGAAATGAATCTGGTATTCTCATTCAAGTGTTTGTTACAATGGTTCACTCTTTATATAGTAGAGTGGTTTTGACATAATCTAATCTAACCGGTTTACATGAACCGGATGATCAAACCATACGCTAATAAAAACAATAACAAATCATCAAAAACTCAACACTCAACATCTTAAGATGATCCAACTTCCTCCGGGTCAACTACAACACTTCTCTTTTTGTGTGCTCAGATACCTAACAATCCTAGCAACGTCTCTCTAACTATCTACAATCACATTAGACATAGTCAAGACAGGTCCAATATTTTCGTCCTAGCCGTAGGAACTTAGGAGACCGAGTGGATTGTGTTTTTGACGGTGTCACATGCATACTTGGTTTTACGCCAAATTCATTGGTTACAGGTTGTACTATGGACATTGTGTGGTTTTAGATATCGTTCTCCTGATTATTCTCTATATATAATCACAATCACATCTGATCCCTGTTTAAACCAAGAATTCACACAATGAATTTGCTAAAGAGGGGAAACAAACTCACTTCAACAATCTCTCAAAGAACTCGATCAAAGATGGAATTAAAAAGGGGATTTCGACATTTACTAGAAGTTAGGTTTTTCTCAAGAACGGTTGAAGAACTAGGGGTTTTGTATTAATTGCTCCATGCCTTCAGTAAAAGACGTACCCTCTTATTTATATGAAAGATCTAGGTTACAATAAAATATTAAATCTCCCTAAATCTAGGTGTAGATCTTTGTAAAGTTTTATTTTTTAGGTTTAAGAACGTAATAACTTGAGGTCGGCTGATGACCATTACAGACTTTTACCCTAAGCCCAAATATTAGGCTTTTAACCGGGGTTTCCCAGTTTAGATGATTCGTTTGGTTTAGGCCGGTATGTCGTAGGTGCCAATTCCAGCACCAACAATCCCTAGTCAATTTTATTCTAGAATTTGGTTTCCAGACAAAGCAAGATATTAACATTGATTTTGTAGGGTAAAGTTTTTTTTTCTCTAGCCTCTAGGTATATAGATTTGTTATGTAAAAGATCCATAATTCGTAATCATACTTTAGTCTTATCTCTATGGCAATAATTGTATTAGAAATCTTAGTGGTAAGACTTATAAATGAAGCCAAGAAAAGTTCAATCAATCTAGCTACAATGGTGAAGAGTCATTATCATTGAAGGTAAAGTACCAAATTCCTTGTGTCTAAAAGAGTAGGGTCTAACATTTTCAACAATAAACTGATTTTATATTGTTACAAGATCGTTAAGAGAATAGTATTAATTTTATTTAATTATTCAAGCACCATATCCGAGTGTGTTTATAAAATATCATATACATTTATACAATAATACAATACTATTATGTGTCTCTGATTCTCTCCAACCGCATGATTCATGATTAATACTTTAATTTCGTTTACTCTTAGGATTCAAAACAAACAATACTTTTAAAAATAAAACTTCTTAATTCGATGATTAACTTTGTCGGGTTCCTTAATTGTTTATGAGCAGTCCTAAGACTAACACAATAATTAACAGATATCAAATCTATCAGTATTTGTTGTAACGACCACGGCAGAAGTCTCACTTCAGCAACAAACAAATGTAAAATCTCAATAAATTCTTAACTACGATATTTTATTAATATGTAAAATTGAATTCGAAAACCAATTTAAAACCGAAGAACTATATTAATTTATCAACTATTAGTTTATAAAAGTTATATTTTACTTTAAAGTAATATTGCCACATTTTTATTAAACACATTTTAGCTTAAACAAAGCATTCAAGTACGCAAAAACAAACATGTGTTTTCGTTAAATAGCACTCGTATATCGACCAATAAATATACAAAATATGCAAAAAAAAAACAGCTTCAAAATTAGATAAAATAATTTATTGAAATTAAATTGAATTCAAATATATTAATTTATCAACTATTAATTTAGTTGACGAAAAAAAACTATTAATTTAGAAAAATTATATTGTACTTCAAATGATCAAATCAATGCCACATTATCCTTAAACATATCTTAGCCTTAAAAAAATCATTCATATATGCAGAAACAAACAAGCATATGTTCTCGTTAATCGATTAATAAATATAGAAATTGTGTAAAAAATAGCTTCATAATTAGATAAAATAATTAATCATAAGATAGAATTCTATGTTATTTAATTTAAATGCATGAAATCTCCTATATTTTGGAAGTAGATCTTATATTATTTTGCAAAAGAAAGAAAAAAAAAAGTTACTCTTTCAATTTTTGTATAGATTGCATGGTAGTAATTTAGTATATAGTTTTGTTATTCTAAATTATGTCATTTTCATTGATAGTATGATATATTTACATACTGAAGAAAGCAAACATAGAAAGACGACAAATAATAATTCGTCCCCATTATGCCTTTGCGCCGCTGAAGAGAACCGAAAGTCCAAAAGCTTTCAATGATTGATTGGTCCATTATTTTTGAGTCCTCTCCCTAATGGCTGATCTATTCAATGCTGAATGAAATAGTGGAAACAATTTTGTTTGCTTTAGAAAACTGTTTATAAAATTGGATATTTGTAGGTTTGTAGATATTTTTGTTAAGAAACTACATTGCAATTTCAATTAATTTTCAAGATAATTAGAATCGGAACATCAATTTCAACTATTGCCATTCTTTTTGTCAAATAGAAAAACTATTACGATTATTAAGTTAGGTAAACAATCAAATATTAGAAGAATAAACAAGAACATCGTAGAAATTAGCGGAGAACCTTTTTGGGAAGGAACCCAATAACAAATCCGTACCGCCTTGAGTTTTGACTCCAAAACCAATAATATTATATTACTGAAAAGCTGACTTGAGTTTAGAGATTCCAACAATTGGTATGAGTGCATAAGTCAAGATAATAGACCTAGAGTAGTGGATATGGACTCTACATTCTGTGTAGGAAAACTCTCAATGTGACACAATAAGAATAGTACATCAAGAATAAGAAGCCAAAAGTTCGTTGAAGGGGAGTTTTGGAATACAAACCAATATCCCACATCGAAAGATTAGGAAGAGAAGTTTTTAATATATAAGTCAAATCTAACTCCAATTAGTAGAGAGGTCAATTTCTCTTATAACTATCAGAATATTTGTTCAGCTTCCGATGTGGGACATTGTATCACTAATAGTAGATGAGACATTTAAGAAACTAACAATTAGAACATATACTATACGAGTTAGTTTATGAATAGAATCTCAAAAAATATAATTATTTTTTATTCTCATACATGGATATATAATTACAATTGAATCTCTAAAGAGTATATATATAAGTTACATGAAAACAAATTTGTGTTAAAATTTCAACAAATAAGTAAAAGAAAAAGAAACAAAAACAAGTTTGTGTTAACATGTGGATGTATGAATGAATTCTTATTCGAATGGTTCATTGTTTCGTGGTCATATGTGGGTAAATACGATAGTTCGTAGGAACGATAATTATGCGACTTTACATATCCATCATTTAATTTGCTACGAATTCATTATCTTTTAGAATTCGTGAAGTATTTAACAATAAGAAAATAATATATTTCCGACAAATAAATTCGTAAACAAAATGGTAGGAAAACAAGTATTTTTTCTATGTTTCTACAAAAAATTTGGTAACACATCGGACTTAGAAAATTGTAAATAACTTTTCTTTCTAAGTTATAAGGTCATAATAAACATTACTATAATTTTTCACAGCATAACTATTAATAGAGTTTTAAATCTACTTAAGAATAATTTTATATAAAAAACACTACAAAGATTTGACACAACAAAATTTCAAGTCTTTTTTTTTTGGTTTTAAAGTCAACATCAAAATTAGTATAATTTTACATAACATAACTATTAATAAAGTTTTAAATTTACCTAAAAATAATTTTCCATGAAAATAAAACTAAAATACATAGATTTTTTTATAATTATTTTTAATTTGAAAGTATTCATACATACTAACATAATTTTACAGAAATCATTTTTCATATAAATTATTTTCATATAAATTACATACACTATTTATATCATGAAAGTGTTTAAATATCACATGTTAAAATTAGTATGATATTTTTATTACGTAGTTTCAACCGGTTCCTATAACGCTAGATTTGAAGGAAAGTGGAAGGAAAACATCCTACCAAAAACATTATGAATGAAATTTATTATACCTTTTATTTTCTTCTTCAATTTACAAATAATGAAAAATGTTGCATAAACGATTTTTATGAACAATTATTTACGACTATAATTTTCACGATCGAAAAAATTATAATATGTTTTGGTTTGTTTTTCAAAATATTTTTTAAATTTTTTTTTCGATCCTATTATTTTCACAATTGAATAGTTTATGATATGTTTTATATATATTACAGTTTTACAAAAAAATTCCATATACGTATCAAACTTTTATGTTTTATAATGACATAAAAATTAATTTTATATGTATAATTCCAATTAAAGATCTACCAAACATCATCTTTCAATAAAAAGACATGACACTTGATCTCCACGTGCTTCACAGCCAAGCATCCCTGCAAATACGGATAAGCACAACGTACAATTCTAAATACCATCACATCATATTTACCCCACTTACCCTCTCTTATTACAAGTTACCACTGTTAAAATAGTAAAAACAAAAACATATATAGCAGTAAAATGTTACACAACTACACAACCACGAAGATTCTTTCTTTCATCATAGTTTTGAATTCAGACATTTACAAAGATAAAGATTCTCGAACTCTTTCTTGTCATAAAGATAAATCTACAGTGAAGATGGAAATTTTAAAGAAAAGTTAAACCAAAATTCAAAAAGGTCCATAAATTAATACATAATTAAGAAACAACCCCAAGAGTTTTGTTTTTATCAATTTTTGTCGTTTCTTTTCTTCACCATTTCCTTATACTTAGTGATTGAATCGATCCTCTGCAACTTCAACTGATGTTTGAATCGGTTTATAAAGTCATCAGCTTTAGCATCAACTTCTTCATCAGCTTCTTCAACCGTCGTAACTCTCGGAACTTTCACCGTCGCCGGACGACGAGCTTCCACTGAGATTTCATCTTCTTGAAAGTGAGAGAAAGGTGACTTAGTGCTAGCTGATTTCTTCATCTTCTTTGGTAGCTTCGGTGGTATGATTCCAGCAGCTGGTTCTGTGTCTGATTTTGTCCTAGCGACATGGTTTAGATTGAGTTTGCTATAAACCTCTTCAAGACTTGGACTTGTCTCTTCTTCCTCTTCTTGTTCTTGTTCTTGTTCTTGTTCTTGTTCTTGTTCTTGTTCTTGTTCTTGTTCTTGTTCTTGTTCTTGTTCTTGTTCTTGTTCTTGTTTTGACTCCACGGTCACTGACGGTGGTGGAGCTTGGATTATGTTGGTGGGTTCTTGAGAAATGTAGTTGTAAAGATTGAAAGATTTGATTCTGTGAAGAACAGAAGGAGATCTAGACAAGAAAGGTTGGTTCTGTTCTATTGAAGCTGGTTGGTATGTGTTGTTGTTGTCTTCAGGTGTTGAAGGAGGAAACTCGAGATGAGATTTGTCTGGAGAAGTGAAGGAAGAGAAGTTAATGGATTTGAGACGGTGAATCATGGAAGGAGAGCGTTGGATCTGAGTTTGATTCGGGTCATTAGATTTAGAAGAGAAAGATGAGCTTATGGCTATGGTGCCTATCATTAAGTTGAGGAAGACAAAGAGTACTGTCGGTGTTAACCAACTGTACATCGCCGTTAGTACAGATTCCGACATGTCTAACATAAGTTCTTGTTTGGTTCTTGTTCGGAGAGAAGAGGAGAGGAGAAGCAAGGATGGGTGGTGTGAATTTGGTTCTTTCTGGAAAGCAAATAGGAGCACTTGTGGGAACTAGGGGTAGTTTTGGTATTTCATGTTTTCACTTATTTTTCCAACTTTGTGTGTTTTTTTTTTTTTCGAATAGTGGAGAGAAGTGGAACATGCTTCTAGAATGTCACATCCACTGTACAGTTTTGTTTGGTTTGGTTTGGTTTATTTCAGTTTTTTCACCTTTTCTTGGATTTTAAGAAAGAACAGTGAATGGTTTTATTATGGTAAATAGTGTTACGTTTGTGTAAATGAGAAATAACCATTTTAAGATCACTAGTTTTACTCGAAGCTTTGGGAGTGTTACTATTGAGTATTTGAGTGTCTCCTTGGTTCCGGCAATGGTGGAGTTAGGAGTCGAAACGTGTCATTTTTTATTTTTGTAGTATTATATGGGAGAGAACAAATTTGAGTGGATTGAGAGCTTTATTAGGGGAAACAATAAATTATACAAAAACATTTTGAGGAGTAAAAGAATGTTTTAGGATTAACTTGTTAGATGATCATATAAACGAATTATTCATTCAAAGTAAAGTGTAAATTATGTAACTAGTGAAAATTATACACAAACGAACTTGTACATAGATATATTAGTGAAATTTAAAGTGTTTTATCATAATTTGCCCATCCTAAAATGAGAAGTTAAGTTCCCACCGTATATTTCTGATGTATCATAAAAACTTAACTAATAAGATTCTATTAAAACATTGAAGGTGAAACTGAGGGACTTAGATATATTTCAATTTTTTAAAATTTTTTTATTTTTTGTCCACTAATATATTAATATGAATATTTTAACTAATCATATAAAATTTTAACTTTTCCTTTCTTATCAACTCAATATTGTAAATAATATAAATGAGTCTCAAAATATAAATAATAGAACATTTATGTTCAAAACAAATCAAAATTAAAATGTTATAGTATTTTTGTGTAGTACCTATCAATGTATATTTAAATGGTTATTAAGTCTAAAACAATTTTATAATAATCGATACATACATACTTGCCCATTTAAATGATTACTAAATCTATAACATTTTGAAACAATCAATACAAAAATAGATACTACATATTAAACGAGTTCTGTACTGTGAGAGGGTTTGAATCGGCGTCTGTATTGACATACAAAACGAAAAGCTACAATGATGAGGAAGGGGCGGCAAAAATAGTGGATATGCTAATCATTTTGGTTCAATCGATGGTCGTCACTATTGTTTTCGCTGTTACTGGTTTTATTGGAAATTCTTTACTTGGGAAGTCTTTTGGTGATGATGGAGAAAAAGAAAATCAGAAACGGAGAAGCTAGAGTCTCAGAAGCTGGAAGTGTTGGAAATACAAAGAGCAGAAACGCATGGTCAATGCATGTCAATGTTTCACAGAGGAACAAAAGAAACATACTAGAAAAAGTAACTTTTATAACAATTTTTTTTTTTTTTTTTTTTTTAATATAATTTTATTAATAATTCGAAAATTCGAAACTTCCCAAATGGCCTGGGCCAAGCCTTACACGAAATAAACCCATTAGCAAAGGAAACCCTAGATTACCAGAAAAAGAAAAAGAACTCGGACCCTGCTGCTCGCCGGAGGCAGAGTGACCGGAGCATTAGATCCGGCGGGCTCAAGATCCACAGCTTTGCGGCCACGATGAAGGATTGAAAACCACTGTTGAAAGAGACCGGTTTTCGCCGGCGGCTCCTTTCCTCCACCGCACCTGACCCGCTACAAACCTCCCGGAAAGCTAGTCACCCCGACAACACGGTTCCGCGGTGTCAAGTCCTGACCTAGCAACTCAACACTCTCAGATCTATCCTTCTTCCTCCTTAACCGGATCTCTTCAAGAATCCGAGTAGCTCCTCCTCGATCTGGACGGGAGGATGCTAAGAGATGGCGGCTTCAAGCGACGGTAGCTCAAGCACGCCGAAAGAAACCAAAAACTCCACCTCTGCCATCTAAGATCTAACAGATCTACCGTTAACGACCTCGTATAACAACGAACCCACCTACTCTTTCACCAACTTCCGCCGTAGACGCAGCTGCCGGAGAGAACGGCTGAACCAAGAAATCTCCAAAGCTTCCCGCCGTCTTCAAAACGAGAACATGCGCTGAGGAGATTTACCACCGCACATCCATCGCCACACCCACATCGGTGAAGAGACCACACCACCGTTGACAGAGAAGAGGAGCTACTCACCATGGATTACTTTCGATTGACTGTGACCAACTATGAAGAGCAGATCGAGAAAAAAAAGAAAAACTAGATTTGGAGAGTTGTTCGCAAGCGAGAGAAAAGCTCGGTTCCCAAAACTTTTATAACAGTTATCCAATACACTAAATGCGTGTCAATGTTTCATAGAGGAACAAAAGATAGACTGAGGAGTGAACTAAGATTGCACCAATACTTACTACTCAAAATCTAAAGAAAGAGTTTTCTATATTTATATCAAATCAATTCACTTGGATCTGCTGAATCTGCTGAAAATGTGCTTAATTGAACTCCAAAAACGCAAATTCTTCAAGATCTGATCATGAGTAGCCACAAGACTAATTACCTCTTCCAAAGAGTCCATGCGTTTCTGCTCTTTGTCCTTTAATCTACTTTTTTTTTTCTGATCATCTGGAATTTTATTATTGAAAACATAAGAATCTTGAAAATTACAACATAAGCCAGCGAATAACAGAAAATTCCTGGAGTCTAAAGCCGGCGGAAAACACGATATTCCCGAGGTCTTAAACCCTTAGAACGGAAACTAACAACTGCAACTACAAGGCTATAAGCATAATAGAAGAAGAAACCCAATACAAAAACATATCAAAACGAACAAACTCAACTAAAGAGAATTAAGCCAAACCCAACAAGGAATGATAACTTCAAGAGATCCTTTGCTAATACATTGACGATGCCCTCGGCCAACCGTCGATAATCAAATTCCTCCTCTAAGAAACTGCCCAAAAGTAACATAAATCCTATGGTAATCTTCATAATCCGCAAAGATAGAACCACTCATAGTTCTTCACACTTTTTGCACTTAGGTAGAAGCAAAACCATAGGACCATAGTCCATATCTACTTAAAAAACTTATTTTTATTATTGTTACAAATTGATATTGATTTTTTTATAATATATAGTGCTGTTGTATAGATCATAAATGTTATTAGTTCGTTATTCTGAAAAACCATTAACTTAGTATGTCAATCTAAAGGATGTAAAATTGTGTTCATACTTGTTCATTAAAAAATTATCTAAAAATCAGAACATTTAGTTAAAAACAACTCATTTATCATCTTATTTTTTGTTGTTTGGTTTCTAAAACCTCTAGTTTTTTTCTCTCTCTACATGTATAGACGCTGAAGAAATTGTTGAGCATGAACAATAGAGATGATTCCACTGAAAATGATCAGATTTTCCATGGAAGGTAAAAATTTTCTTCATTCAAATATATGCAAATATATTGTTTTACATTGTTGATCTAATATTGTTATATTTATTGTAGGGGTGTAGTGATCCAGGTATGAAATATCTTTTATATTAAATACAATAATGTTTTATATTGAATACAATTTGAAAGAATATAATTTATAGCTTTTATATTAAATCCAATAATTTTTTTATTTAGGATGATAATAAGATACTAAACTGAGAGAGCTCAAAGAATTGATTGTTGAGAAATAGTTAATTTTGAGCTAATAACACTTATGAAGATTATATAAAAACATTTCTTCTTTAACTTTTACCTTTATTGTTTTACTAATTTATTAATTTTATAAGGGGCTGGAAATATCCGGATGAAGTTAATGATTTGAACCGCCTCAATATCATGGAAAATTATTTAAGATCTTCTCTAAGCCATATTGGAATTATTCTAAAGGTTTGTATGTTACCATATAATAAATAAGCTTTGATTTTAAAATAAAACATTAAAATTTTATAGAAATTTTATTTCTCGTTTCAGATTAAAACCCAAGAAGATCAGCAAAATCTTATATGATCCAAAATGCAAAAATTATCTGTAATTAGCACTAGAAAATCATGTTATGTTTAATATTTTCTTCAAAGACATATATCTGATATGTTATTAAATATAATACTATGATATTTGTTACAGTTAGGATTACATTTATTTGAAACGTGCCCTGATGTAATTCATGATATTATGTTGGCGGATGCTTGTGGGACATCAATTTCTAGAGATGTTTGATTATAATTGTAACAACCCATCACGTGAGAACCCCTGCAATATGGCACACCCCGCCACATGGCAGCTACAAGCGCTGCAACAATTCTTTGTAGTTTAAATTAATAAATTAGGGGGAGCTATTTTCTTCCTTGTCTTCTACCAAAAATATATAAATTGAAAACATCACTTATACTGAAACAAAAAATATTGGCTAAAGTATCACTTATAATGAAACATAGGGAGTATAATACTATGGTTTGTTCGGACTATTGGTTCAGAGTTGCACAATATTTATTTTTTGGACCTATTCCTTTCTCAAAAGAGTCTATTGGTATTCTCTTTTTTTATAAATTTTTAAAACATAAGAATTATTAATTAAAATTTTTAAAAACACAATAATTAGGTAATAAAAATAAAAAGTAAGTTGGAGTGTAAAAAAAAATAGTTTCACAAATTCTTTCAAATAAAGGGTTATTCTTCGGGAAAATTCCATAAAAATTCTCCATTTAATTTTAATTTGGAAGTTTAATACCCAATGTTATTTGATTGGAAATAAAATGCATGGTTTATTAAATTTTGGTCTATTAATACATTAAGTATATAAAAATTGTCGAATCGAATAAACTGCTTAATCGTATTGACGGAATCACTAAACCGAGATTGACGAAATCACTAATCCCTAAACACACGGGTAATTTGGGGTTATCCAAAGGCTACATTGTCCTTTGCTATTAACTCAAATCGAATTGGGAGCGATAAACCTTAAGTTTAGTGTAATTCCATTAACCCCGGTTTAGTGATTTCGTCAATCCGATTATCGGTTCTTAAGCGGTTTTTTTATTCGACAATTTTTATATACTTGATGTATTAATTGAAAAAAAATTAATAAACCATGCATTTTGTTTCCAATCAAATAACATTGGGTACTAAACTTTCAAATTAAAATTAGATGAGGAATTTTTATGGAATTTTCCCTTCTAATTAAGGGTTACATTTAATGCTGTTTTAGAGTCTTTAGTTATCAATTAAAATAGATGGAAATCTAATCATTATTATAAGGTTTTTACAGAAAAATCTAATATATTTTTTACAAAAAATATAATTATAGAAAGTTAGTTGAATATTAAAGAGAGAGATATACTGTCACATGTACCTTGTTTTTTTCTACGTAATCATAAATGTTTTTTAATCAACAATTTTTAATATTATGTAATCATACAATATTGTGTATTTAATTTTGTGCTACATGTATTATATTCCAACTTAAATTTATATAAAAATTAAAAAAATAGGGGGAATTTCAAAAATACCCCTTTTCCAATAACACTTTTTAAAAATACCCCTCTTTCTAATTTTATCAAAAATTCACTAAAAATTTGAAATTTATCAAAAAATATGTATAAGCTTATATTTATAGACACAAATTATCTTTATATGTGTGTAAATTTATAAATATATATTTCATAAATACATTTTAAAACCTTTTAAAAATCATTTAAAAACCTTAGAAAAACTTTGTAAATCTTTTAAAAACCTTATAAAAACCTTATAAAACCTTATAAATGCCGTTTAGAACCTTTTAAAACCTTATAAATATTTGGATTTAGTCACGCAGTAGTAAAGATGATCTTGATGTACCTTATCAACCATATAAAAGTTTATAATTTTTCATATTTGAAAAGGGGTATTTTTTAAAATAGATAGAAAAGAGGGGCATTTTTAAAAAGGGGTACACCAAAAAGGGTATTTTTCAAAAATTCTCAAATAAATATCTCCAAGATCAGCGTCCATTTTTATGTATATTTGTATGGAAGAAAACAACACATTATTTTTATATAGGGTACTAATGAGATCATTTAATATATGTTAAACAAAATCAAGAAGTGTCAGAGACAATAACAATTAAATAACACATTAATCTATCACAGAATCTCCAATAACCACATCTTTAATTACCCCAAAATAATCTTCCACCAAACAATTCATTTATATAAGAGAGAAAAAAATCAGTTTATATTTACACAAATTATATAGGACTCACATGGTAAATCAACAGTTTTAATAAGAAAAATGAGAATTGATTGATTACATAAGAAAACTGGAATAGTTTTTTTTTTATCCAAGAACATGCATCATTGAAAATGTGTTAAGATAGCATCATTATTTTGCTGATTATGAGTTAAAATTACCGATATTTACTTAAATATATGCTTCTTATACATTGTAGTTCCTTCGGAAAAATTTTGGAGAAGTTTTGCAAGGTTTCATTACAAGAATGGGAAGAGAGGTTTGATCGTTTTAGATTTTATATTACTAGGTACTTTCCCGCGCATATGCGCGGGTTGTTATATATTTATTTTGTTAATTTTAATTTATTTATTACTTATAAAAAATAGAATAAATAAATTTCAATGTTTATAACATTTTTGAACTTTCTTTATTTAAATCATACAATAGAAGCATACATCCATCTCTTTTGAATTTATTTGTTGACTAATTGTTCCATTTTATTAGTAATTTTTTTCAGTACTTTTAAGTATTTTTTGATAAAACAATAATATTGCTAATGATAAATAGAGAAATGATATTGGGAGAATTTTTTAGAAAATACCCCTTTACAAATACCACTTTTTAAATTTACCCCCTTCTCAAACTTTATCAAAACAACCACTAAAATGTTGAAATTTATCCAAATATGTGTGTAAACTTATAAATATACACACAAATTACCTTTATTTGTGTATAAAAATTTATTTATTTCAATCTCTTACAAGTTAGTTTGATAATTATATTAAAAAATGATTTTGTTAAAATTATTACACACTTTTGAAAATAAAATAAATATACATGAATATGTGAGAAAGAAAAAAACATCTAAAGTAAAAAAATGAAGATTGTTTCTTTAGCTTGATTTTCTTATGGTGCGATGGTCGGTATTCAATATTTTTGAATCCCATCGATAAAGTAATTTTCTTATAACCATAAAATATTATTATACATTTAATAGTATAAGAAAACAATGAAGAAATGAAGAAGTACATATAATAAAGAAGAAATATAATTGAAAATAAATGTTTTAACCAAATATATAATCAAGCTCTTACATTGATATCTTATTTGACCTTTCAACCCATGCAAGAACATTAAAAATAAAACAAAACAAATATTGAGAGTATCAAATAAGGTGGAGGAGGATATAAGAATGAGTATTTATAGGATAAAATATGATGTAAGTTACAATTCTAAAATAATTAAATTAGAAGACTTAAAATTATATTTTATAGTGTCTTAATTGAAATTGAATGGAGGAAACAAATAGTCAATTGACATTTTATATAATTTAAGTTACAATTTAGTAGTAAAGTGTGAATTTCAATTATGAATTAAAGTATATGATTTAAATGTGTTAGATATTTGGTTTAATTAAAAATAAATATTATAATTAAAAATAAATGCTAAATGGACCAATAAGGAGAAAGTGAAACCTTAAAAATTCCCAAAGATTAATTTTATTTTTAATCTCTTTTTATATTCCTCTTAATTTAAGTTATATCTCTAGGTTTAATTATATTTTTTTCATCCTTATAGTATATATAATAATTCATGGGGAATAGGCCGTTTTCCCTATATATAATAGATAGAAAATGGAATAGCATATTGTTTGTTAGATAGGAAATTAAGTATAAAATTCAAAGTTTACAAAAATTATAATGTTCTTTGTATTATTACATGTTCAATCACAAACTAAATATAAGGATCATTATTCTTAAAAGAATGTCTTACAAATTGGTTTGATAATTATATAACGAAAAAATATTTTGTTAAAAAAAAACATACTTTTGAAAATGAAATTAATATACATGAATATGTGAGAAAGAAACAAACATACAAAGTAAAATAGTGAAGATGGTTTAGCTTGATTATCTTATGGTTCAATGGTCGGAAATCAATATTTTTGAATCTTATCAATAAAATAATTTCTTATAACCATAAAATATTATTATATATATGTATTAAATTTAAAAATATAAAAAACAATGAAGAAATGAAGAAATACATTAAAACAAAAAATAAATAACATTAAAAACAAAAATTTAATCAAACTCTTACCATGACATCTTAATTGAGTTTTCACCCCATGCATGAACATTAAAAAATAAAACAGATAAAATTGAGGGTATCATATATGGTGGAGGAGGATGCGAGAATGACTATTTATAGGATAAGAAGTGATGTACGTTACATTTTTAAAATAATTAAATTAGAGAAGTCATAGTTATAATTTATAGTGTGTTTAACTGAAAATCAATAAAGAAAAATCAATAGTCTTTGAATTTTTTTATAATTTTCAGTTACATTTTAGTAGTAAAGTGTGAATTTCAAGTATGAATTAAAGTATATGATCTAAGTGTGTTAGATATTTGGTTTAATTAAAAATAAATATTATAATTAAAAAATAAATGCTAAATGGACCAATAAGATGAGAGTGAAACTTTCAAAAAATTCCCAAAGAATTATTTTATTTTTTAATCTCTTTTTATATTCCTCTTAAATTAAGATATATCTCTAGGTTTAATTATATATTTTTTTCATCCTTGTAGTATATATAATAGATAGAAAATTGAATATCAAATTGTTTTTTAGATAGGAAATCAAGTATAAAATTCAAAGTAAACAAAAATTATAGTGTTCTTTATATTATTACATGTTGAATCACAAATTAAATATAAGGATCATTATTCTTAGAGAGTTTTGAGAAATACCCCTTTTGGTGTAACTCTTTTTAAAAATACCCCTATTTTCTATCCATTTTCAAAAATACCTCTTTTCAAATATGAAAAATTATAAATTTTTATATGGTTGATAAGGTACATCAAGATTGTTATTACTTAAATTTTTATATGGTTGATAAGGTACATCAAGATTGTTATTACTACTAGGAGACTAAATCCAAATATTTATAAGGTTTTAAAAGGTTCTGAACGGCATTAATAAAGTTTTTAAAAGGTTTACAAAGTTTTTATAAGGTTTTTAAATGATGTTTAAAAGGTATTTATACGGTATTTATGAGATATATATATATATAAATTTACACACATTTAAAGATAATTTGTGTCTATAAATATAAGCTCAGACATATATTTTTGATAAATTTCAAATTTTATATTGACTTTTTGATAATATTAAAAGAGGGGTATTTTTAAAAAGTGGTATTGGAAAAGGGGTATCTTTGAAATCCCCCCTTCTTCTTAAGAGAATTTCTTACAAATTAGCTTTATAATTATATAACAAAAGTTTATTTTGTTAAAAAAACATACTTTTGAAAATGAAATAAATATACATGAATATGTGAGAAAGAAACAAACATATAAAGTAAAATAATGAATATGGTTTCTTTAGCTTGATTTTCTTATTGTGCAATAGTCGGAAATCAATATTTTTGAATCTCATCAATAAAATAATTTTCTTATAACCATAAAATATTATTATACATATGTATTACATCTAAAAATATAAAAAACAATGAAGAAATGAAGAAATACATAAAAAAAAAAACAAAAAACAAAAAACAAAATTGATAACAAAAAATTAAACCAAAAATTTAATCAAACTCTTACAATGACATCTATATTGAGTTTCCACACCATGCAAAAACTGTTAAAAAAGAAAAAAAAGAAAATAATGAAGATATGAGATATGGTAGAGAAGGATGTGAGAATGAATGGCTATTTATAGGATAAGAAGTGATGGAAGTTACATTTTTAAAATAATTAAATTAGAGGAGTCATAATTATAATTTATAATGTGTTTAATTGAAATTCAACAAAGAAAACCAATAGTCTTTGGTAATTTATATAATTTTCAGTTTTATTTTAGTAGTAAAGTGTAAATTTAAAGTATGAATGAATGTATATGATTTAATGTGTTTTTTGGTTTAATTAAAAATAAATATTATAATTTTAAAAAATAAATACCAAATAGACCAATAAGGAGAGACTGAAACCTTACTTTTATATATATGATTGTCTAAACACATTTGCATGGTTTAGTTTAGTTTTTTTTAAAAACATTTTTAACTAAAAACTAATATATGTTATCTTTTGTATCTTATGTATGCATATAGGAGAACATACACTAAAGAGGTTTGTTTTACCTATCACTTTTCATTTATCACTTATAATCAAATTTTCACTTGCCAATATATTTCTCACAATTAGTTGGGATATGTTTGGTTATTAAATTAAATCATATGCTCAATTCATAGATAACTCAATAATACTACCAATCATGAATTAAACTAAAAAAATTGATTTATAATTTTCTGGTTTGCCCTTTATTAAATTGTTAACTCAAAACAATTATTCAACATATGAAAAATTTCATGTGTTAAAGTTAATTTTATTTTTCTTTTACTTGATCCAGCTACTTTCATATATCACTTCATTAATTTTTAATAAAAATGCTAAGTATCCTAAAAATTCAACAACTTGGTCAAATTGTTTCTAAATTTTAATTAGTTGTTGATTTTTGTAAGGGGGAATTTCAAAAATACCACTTTTTCCAATACCACTTTTTTAAAATACCCCTCTTTCTAATTTTATCAAAAAAGTCACTATAAAATTTGAGATTTATCAAAACAATATGTGTAAGCTAATATTAATAGACACAAATTATCTTTATATGTGTGTGAATATATATATATATATTTCATAAATACCGTATAAATACCTTTTAAAAATCATTGAAAAACCTTATAAAAACTTTGTAACCTTTTATAAACCATATAATAACCTTATAAATGTCGTTTAAAACCTTTTAAAAACTTATAGTTATTTGGATTTAGTCTTCTAGTAGTAATGATCATCATGATGTACCTTATCAACCATATAAAAGTTTATAATTTTTCATATTTGAAAAGGGTATTTTTGAAAATAGATTGAAAAGAGGGGTATTTTTAAAAAGGGAAAATTCCATAAAAATTCCCCATATAATTTTAATTTGGAAGTTTAATACCCAATGTTATTTGATTGGAAATAAAATACACCGTTTATTAAATTTTGGTCTATTAATACATTAAGTATATGAAAATTGTCGAATTGAATGACTAAACCGAGGTTGACGAAATCACTAATCCCTAAACACACGGGTAATTTGGGGTCATCCAAAAACTGCATTTTCCTTTGCTATTACCCCAAATCGAATTGGGATCGATAAACCCTAAGTTTAGTGTAATTTCATTAACTCCGGTTTGGTGATTCCGTAAATCCGATTATCGTTTGTTAAGCGGTTTTTTCGATTCGACAATTTTTATATACTTGATGTATTAATAGACAACAAATTAATAAACCATGCATTTTATTTCCAATCAAATAACATTGGGTATTAAACGTCCAAATTAAAATTAGATGGGGAATTTTTATGGAATTTTCCCTTTTTAAAAAAGATACACGAAAAGGGGTATTTCTCAAAAATTCTTTTTTTTTTTAATTGAAATGCACACAAAACTGCAACTGTAAAAATTCTCTTTTTTAATTGATGTCACAAAAAAATTATTTTTATTAACGATAGTATTATTTTATTTAATCTACTTTTATATAGTAAATTTCTAAAAGTTATTATTATTATTGTTACAAATTTACATTGATTTTTTTATACTGTAAAGTGTTGTTGTATACATCATAAATGTTATTAGTCCGTTATTCTGAAAACCATTAGCTCAATATGTTTAAAATTATAAAAATTATAAAAAATTATAAAAAAAAGTTTTACTAGTTCATTAAAAAAATAATCTTAAAATCAGAATATTTAGTTAAAAACAACTCAGTTCTCATCTTATTTTCTTTTTGTTTGGTTTCTAAAACCTCTAGTCTATTTTTTTCTCTACATGTATAGACGCTGAAGAAATTGTTGAGAATGAATGAAAGAATTCATCCCTTTTTTTATAAAACATACAAACCGTATTAACCCAATTAAATCAAATCAGCTAAACTGTTCCTAATCAATTTAAACCACTAAACCAGCTAAACCTGCCCTAATTAATTTAAATCAATTAAACCAAACCAATCAACATTAACCAGCAAATCTAGCCAACAATTATTCCAGAAACATAATCACCCTAACATGCTTCTAAATTTCAGTCTAACAACTTAACAATTCCAACAATAATTCAAAAACACCAACAAGCCCCAAGATCATCCTTCTCTCCTCGCCATGATTCCACGATTCACAATTTTTTTTTACCTGTATCACAAAAAGAGATGCATAAATATTTCATAAATACTTAGTGAGGGAGATCCTCCCATTTACGAGCTATACACAAAAGCAATGAGATAACACCCACATATATAATATAAACAAACCATCGAGCAAGCTAAACATCCAATAACACTTCCAATTCACCTACAAATCATCACAAACAAGTCACTCAATCCCAATCGCTTAGATAAGCTCATGGTCACACACTCACCTTTACAGGGTGATTTTGAAAAGACCGGACCCGTTTTTTTTTTAATTCATTAATTAATAGTCTCATACCTACTAATTAACCTAACTGAATTAACCCAAAAATAAATCATCATGCACAGCGGAAACTTATTAAACCAACATCAATTAATCATAATATTAATTCATCAGTCATTCAATAACCACAATTTACACTAGCAACCTAGCATGTCTCTAAACCAGGTTCCAACAACAATTAACATATTCATAAACATAACAACCGAGACCCTATATCATCCTGCTCTCCGCGCCATGATTACACGGATCACACTATACCTGCACCACAAACCCAATGAGATGCGTGAGTATTATCACAAATACTCAGTGAGAGCGATCCTCCCATCTACGAGCTATACACACAAGCTATGAGATAACACCCACATATATAACATAAACAAACCATTCATCAAGCTAAACATCCAATAACACTTCCAATTCACCTACAAATCATCACAAACAATTCACTCAATCCCAATCGCTTAGATAAGCTCAAGGTCACGCACTCACCTTAACAAGGTGATTTGAACTACAAAAACAACTAGGAAAGACTCTGCTCGCGACTGCAACAGCCAAACAACGCCCTACAACAAACCACACAAACAAAATCTCTATGAACCAAAATAGACAGAAATATCAGAAAACTATAACCACAGAGACGAAACCCTAAAACAGAAACCAACCGTTAACTTTTTAATCCCTTCGGTGGAAAGCAAGACCCAGACGACACGAATCTCCCCATAAAATTTGGTGCCGATCGGAGAAGCGATAAAACCACGATCGCACTTACAAACTACGCTGATCCAAGTTAGCAACAGAGAAAACGCGTCTCACCAAACTGTATGTAACTCACTGAGTATTAATCCGAATTCACTTCTGTAAAAAGTAGAATCAACGTACACGCCTTAAAAACAAACCTACCAAAATTCATTACGTTTTGATAAGATTTGATACGTCGTAACTCTATTCTACCAGGACGTGACGAATCTGCTTCTCTTACCTTAAACACCAAAGCAAAGCTAACACTCTCCTTTTCACAAATAAACTTCTCCTTCTCTTTTTCTCAACTCAACTCTCAGAAACAACAGCCACAAAACAAAAGAGAGAAGAAGCGTTCTTTATAAAACTAGGGTTTTTGGTTTAATTCTGATTAAACCAGAATTTATCTAAACCGACTTTAATTAAACCTCCTTTGGTTCAATTAAACAAATCGACCAGTTTAGGAAATCAACCGGAATTAAATCGACTCCACCCTAATTCTTATACACATTCAAGTCTCCTATTAATTTTCAGAACACGGGCGTTACAATTCTCCCCCACTAACATGGATTCGTCCTCGAATCCTTCAACATGTCCGTCAGTACACCACTGACCTCTCCGAGGCTCCTATCTAATCAATATACTCACGTTCTAGACCATATTTGCTCATACTCACCCACTTCCCCCGTGCACAGGTCGCAACCCATGAATCATACCGGCTCGTCCTCAGGCCTCTGCCTTAGATTACGGTATCCAGGAAGTCTCACCACTCCCCCCGCTCTCAGGTCGCAACCCTCAAGTCATACCGGCTCACTATTAGGCCACCTGCCTTCTAGCTACGGTATCCGGGAAGTCTCACGCTCGCTTTCGGGTCGTCACCCTCAAGCGTGCACTCGAATCGTCATCCGAGGCCATCACATCATATCCGAGCAAATAAGTCTAAACGCCCCCGAGCATATCTCTCGATTAGATATACCTCCCGTGGTCCACTTATAGCATCGCAATGCTATACTAACCACCACTCCGAGACTTTCCAAAAATAGAACCGTCAAACCCGACACTTTCTATTTTTAGAAACTCGCACATATTTCTCTTACACATGACACAACAAGTCAAACCCAAGAAATACTCACATATGATTAAACCAGAATTTATCTAAACCGACTTTAATTAAACCTCCTTTGGTTCAATTAAACAAATCGACCAGTTTAGGAAATCAACCGGAATTAAACCGACTCCACCCTAATTCTTATACACATTCAAGTCTGCTATTAATTTTCAGAACACGGGCGTTACAATTCTCCCCCACTAACATGGATTCGTCCTCGAATCCTTCAACATGTCCGTCAGTACACCACTGACCTCTCCGAGGCTCCTATCTAATCAATATACTCACGTTCTAGACCCTATTTGCTCATACTCACCCACTTCCCCCGTCCACAGGTCGCAACCCATGAATCATACCGGCTCGTCCTCAGGCCTCTGCCTTATACTACGGTATCCAGGAAGTCTCACCACTCCCCCCGCTCTCAGGTCGCAACCCTCAAGTCATACCTGCTCACTATTAGGCCACCCGCCTTCTAGCTACGGTATCCGGGAAGTCTCACGCTCGCTCTCGGGTCGTCACCCTCAAGCGTGCACTCGAATCGCCATCCGAGGCCATCACATCATATCCGAACAAATAAGTTTAAACGCCCCCGAGCATATCTCTCGATTAGATATACCTCCCGTGGTCCACTTATAGCATCGCAATGCTATACTAACCACCACTTCGAGACTTTCCAAAAATAGAACCGTCAAACCCGACACTTTCTATTTTTAGAAACTCGCACATATTTCTCTTACACATGACACAACAAGTCAAACCCAAGAAATACTCACATAGTCCAAGTACAACATCACAATGTCATGCCTACCAAACAATATTCCCACCTGGAATATCATCTCTACCATGACCATTCTTCAAGTCAACTCCCAAACAATCCCGTCACTCAGAGTATTACATAGTAGTCTCCAACTTAACTTCTCGGATATCCATTTCCAACAAAACACCACCGAAGACCCGCGCTCCGGACTACAACCACCACAACCACAGAACTACTTCGAGCACCACGCTCGCAACCTCTAGCCTCCCACACTGCCACCAGCAGAAACTAGGAAAACAGACGACTAGAGTAAAGACAAAACATCACAACTTATCGTGGAATCTCATTGAAGGCTCGAGAGGATGATCTAGATCTCCATGCTTACACAATCGATTAAAAACACAATCAATCAGCATGCAATCCACATCATCATTCCCCATCAAAGAAATTTAAACATTACATTAAAATCACCAATTTACTCCCGCCCTAGAACCGTAAGGGCTCTGATACCAAATTGAAAAGACCGGACCCGTTTTTTTTTAATTCATTAATTAATAGTCTCATATCTACTAATTAACCTAACCTAATTAACCCAACATTAAATCATCATGCACAGCGGAAACTTATTAAACCAACATCAATTAATCATAATATTAATTCATCAGTCATTCAATAACCACAATTTACACTAGCAACCTAGCATGCCTCTAAACCAGGTTCCAACAACAATTAACATATTCATAAACATAACAACCGAGACCCTAAATCATCCTCCTCTCCGCGCCATGATTCCACGGATCACACTATACCTGCACCACAAACACAATGAGATGCGTGAGTATTATCACAAATACTCAGTGAGAGCGATCCTCCCATCTACGAGCTATACACACAAGTTATGAGATAACACCCACATATATAACATAAACAAACCATTCATCAAGCTAAACATCCAATAACACTTCCAATTCACCTACAAATCATCACAAACAAGTCACTCAATCCCAATCGCTTAGATAAGCTCAAGGTCACGCACTCACATTAACAAGGTGATTTGAACTACAAAAACAACTAGGAAAGACTCTGCTCGCGACTGCAACAGCCAAACAACGCCCTACAACAAACCACACAAACAAAATCTCTATGAACCAAAATAGACAGAAATATCAGAAAACTATAACCACATACACGAAACCCTAAAACAGAAACCAACCGTTAACTTTTTAATCCCTTCGGTGGAAAGCAAGACCCAGACGACACGAATCTCCCCATAAAATTTGGTGCCGATCGGAAAAGCGATAAAACCACGATCGCACTTACAAACTACGCTGATCCAAGTTAGCAACAGAGAAAACGCGTATTACCAAACTGTATGTAACTCACTGAGTATTAATCCGAATTCAGTTAGGGTTTTTGGTTTAATTTGATTAAACCAGGATTTACCTAAACTGACATTAATTAAACCTCCTTTGATTCAATTGACAAATCGACCAGTTTAGGAAATCAACCGGAATTAAACCGACTCCACCCTAATTATTATACACACTCAAGTCACCTATTATTTTCCAGAACACCTGTAACGCCCGTGTTCTGGAAAATAATATGAGACTTGAGTGTCTATAAGAATTAGGGTGGAGTCGGTTTGATTCCGGTGGATTTTCTAAACTGGTCGATTTGTTTAATTGAATCAAAAGGAGGTTTAATTATTGTCGGTTTAGATAAATCCTGGTTTAATCAGAATTAAACCAAAAACCCTAGTTTTATTAAGAACGTTTCTTCTCTCTTTTGTTTTGTCGCTGTTGTTTCTGAGAGTTGAGTTGAGAAAAGGAGAAGGAGAAGTTCACTTGTGAGAAGGAGAGGGTTAGCTTTGCTTTGGTGTTTAAGGCAAGAGAAGTAGATTCGTCACGTCTTGGTAGAATATAGTTCCGACGTATCAAATTTTATCGAAAGGTAACGAATTTTGGTAGGTTTGTTCCTAAGGCGTGTACGTTGATTCTCCTTTTTACAAAAGTGAATTCGGATTAATAGTAAGTGAGTTATATGCATTTTTGTGAGACGCTTCTTCTCTGTTGCGAATTGGGATCAGCGGAGTTTGTAAGTGCGATCGTGATTTCATCGTTT
This sequence comes from Capsella rubella, assembly GCF_000375325.1. NCBI lineage: Eukaryota > Viridiplantae > Streptophyta > Magnoliopsida > Brassicales > Brassicaceae > Capsella > Capsella rubella. The sequence continues at coordinate 2,932,855 of NW_006238920.1, read as the reverse complement.
CTTTGATCGGCATCAAATTTTGTGGGAAGCTTGGTGACGTCTGGATCTTGCTTTTCGCCGTAGGGATTAAGAAGTTAACGGTTGGTTTATGTTTTAGGGCTTCGTTTCTGCGGTTTTAGTTTTTCTGGTGTTTCTGTCTTTTTGAATCTTAGAGATTTTTGTTTGTGTGGTTTGTTGTATGGCGTTGTTTGGCTGTTGCAGTCGCGAGTAGAGTCTTTCTTGATTGTTTTTGTAATTTAAATCACCTTGTTAAGGTGAGTACGTGACCATGAGCTTATCTAAGCGATTGTGATTGAGTGACTTGTTTGTGATGATTTGTAGGTGAATTGGAAGTGTTATTGGATGTTTAGCTTGCTGAATGGTTTGTTTATGTTATATATGTGGGTGTTATCTCATAGCTTGTGTGTATAGCTCGTAGATGGGAGGATCGCTCTCACTGAGTATTTGTGATAATACTCACGCATCTCATTGTGTTTGTGGTGCAGGTAAATTGTGATCCGTGGAATCATGGCGAGGAGAGGAGGATGATCTAGGGTCTCGGTTGTTATGTTTATAAATATGTTAATTGTTGTTGTAACCTTGTTTAGAGGAATGCTAGGTTGCTGGTGTAAATTGTGGTTATTGAATGATTGATTAATTAATATTATGATTAATTGATGTTGGTTTAATATGTTTCCGCTGTGCATGATTATTTATTGTTGGGTTAATTCGGTTAGGTTAATTAGTAGGTATGGGACTATTAATTAATGAATTAAAAAAAACGAGTCTGATCTTTTCAACACCGGCGTTACAATGAACAATAGAGAAGATTCCACTGAAAATGTTCAGAATTTCCATGGAAGGTACAAAACTTTTTTTATTCAAATATATGCAAATACAGTATATTGTTTTACATTTTTGATCTAATATATTTATATTTATTGCAGGGGTGTAGTGATCCAGGTATGCAATATCTTTCATATTGAATACAATAATTTTTCATATTGAATAAAATATTTTTTTATATTGAATTCAATAAAATATTTGAAAGAATATTATATAAATTTTTTATATTGAATACAATAATTTTTTTATTTAAGATGATAACAAGATTACTAAACTGAGAGAACTCAAAGAATTGATTATTGAGAAAGAGTTAATTTTCAGCTAATAACACTAATGGAGATTATATAAAAACATTTCTTCTTTAACTTTTACCTTTATTGTTTTACTAATTTATTAATTTGATAAAGGACTCGAAATATCTTGATGAAGTTAATGATTTGAACTGCCTCAATATCATGGAAAATTCTTTAAGATCTTCTTTGAGCCACCATATTGGAAATATCCTAAAGGTTTGTATGTTACCATATAATAAATAAGCTTTGATTTAAATTTTATAGAAATTTTATTTCTCGTTTCCGATTAAAACCCAAGAAGAGCAGCAAAATCTTATATGATCCAAAATGCAAAAATTATTTGTAATTAGCACTAGAAAAGCATGTTATATTTATGATTATGTTAATTGTTGTTGGCACCTGATTTAGAGGCATGCTAGGTGACTGGTATAATTGTAATTATTGAATGATTGGTTGATTCATATTATGATTAATTGGTGTTGGTTTAATATGTTTCCGATGTGCATGATGGTTTATTGTTGGGTTAATTCGGTTAGATTAATTAGTAGGCATGAGACTATTAATTAATAAATTTTTATAAAAAAGGGGCGGCTCTTTTCAAATCTATTAACGCATATTAACTCAGTATGTCAATCTAAGGGATGTATAATTGTTTTCATACTTTATTAGTGTGCTATTTTATTTAAGTTTAAGTGACTAATGTTATTATATTTTATTAAAAAATTATATTAAACTCAGAAAATTTAGTTAAAAAAGCCTGAGTTATTATCCTACTTTTATGTTTGGTTTTGAAAACCTGTTTTTTACTTTTTTTTATCTACATGTATAGACGTTGAAGAAATTGTTGAACATGAACAATACATAAAATTCCATATAAAGTGATCATATTTTGCATGGAAGGTACATTTTTTTTATTCAAATATATGCAATAAATTGTTTGAAATTGTTGATCTAATAATAACTTTTTTATTGCAGAGTTGAAGTGATCCGGGTATGAATTATCTTTCACATAAAATATTTGAAAGAATATGTGAGACCCCAGTTTGCAGAGAGGTTTAAATGAATTGATTTCGCCACCTATGTTACCAAAGTGCATTTATTTTTTTGGTCAAAGGTCCTGAGAGAACTCCACAGTCTCCACTATTAAGCATGCTTATGCTGGAATAATAAAAGGATGGGTGACTTCCGAGAATTGGTTGTCGAAACTGTTTGAGTCATGTGGTGTTTTTTACGGTCGGTAAACAAGACTTTAAGCCTCCCGTACGTAGCGAATTGACCGTCGGAAATTGATGGGCTCATGTGCCTAGTGAGAGGACATGAGGCCCATTAAGAGAGGTGGGCACATGGACTGGTGGTGAACATGGGGTCTACTGGAGATATGGTGGTCGGGCCGTTACAAGTGGTATCAGAGCCAAACCCAGACAAGTGTGAAGTGGTGGGCTTACACTGTTAGAGGGTGACAATCGTTGTGCACAACGAGGACGTTGATATCTCTTAGTGGGGTAGAACTGTGAGACCCCAGTCTGCATAGAGGTTTAAATGAATTGATTTGGCCACTTATGTCACTAAAATGCACTTATCTTTTTGGTCAAGGGTCCTGAGAGAACTTCACAGTTAAAGGTGCTTATGTTGGAGTAATCAAAGGATGGATGACCTTCCGGAAATTGGTTGTTAGAACTATGTGAGTGAGGCCAAAATAGAGAAAAAGATCATATGGTGATTTGTATGGTTGGTAAACAAGTATTTAAACCTTCCAAACATTGCAAACTGACCGTCGGATATTGATGTGCTCATGGGCCTAATGAGAGAACGTGAGGCCCATTAAATGAGGTGGGCCCATGAGCTAGTGGTGAACATGGGGTCCACTGGAGATATGGTGGTCGGGGAGTTACATAATATAATCTTATTTTGTATATTAAATACAATAATTTATTAATTTAGGATGATAACAAGATTATTAAACTGAGAGAACTCAAAGAATTGATTATTGAGACTGATTTAATTTTAAGGTAATAACAGTAATGAAGATTACATTAAAAAAAATTCCTTTTTAACTTTTGCCTTTATTGGTTTACTAGTTTATTAACTTATAAGAAACTAGAAATATCCGGATGAAATTAATGATTTGAAACGGCTTAATATCAAAAAAATATATTTAATATCTTCTCTGACCAATATTGGAAATATCCTAAAGGTTTGTATGTTACCATATTATAAATAAGCTTTGATTGTAAAATAAAACATGAATATAGTTAAAATTTTATAGAAATTTTATTTCTCGTTTCAGATTAAAACCTAAGAAGAGCAGCAAAATCCTAATGATCCAAAACGCAAAAATTATTTGTAATTAGCATTGAAAAATCATGTTATGTTTAATATTTACTTCAACGACTTATATGTAACTAGTTTAGTACCCGTCCAATGGACGGGTTTATCTTTATTTAAAATTAAATTAAAATTAAAATTTATTATACCTTATGAAAAAATAATTTCTTTTTTTTGGAAAAATAAGAGAAATTAATTTCATTTGGAAAGAGATTTTATTTGGTTTGAAGTATCAAACAAACGTGTATATATATATATATATATCTCTTAAAATTCGTTATTAAACGTTAAGTATAAAAATCTAGTAATGTCAAATTGACAATCACCAAAACATTTGGGAGATATTTAGGAGCTATTCACCATTACTCGTAATATTGCTAAAATATTTTTAAAAATCTTAATTTAGCAATTATCCTCTAAAACATGATTATACCATTTTGAAAAAAAGTTATTTCTTAACTTTAAAATTTTTCAAAAAATCATTTTCAGACTATGAAAATTAATTAATTATCATTTAATATGATGGTAAAGTTCTTTCAAATTAACATCAATCTAAAATATGATGTTAAATACAAATATAGTCATTTGTAAATAAATTCATATAAACAACGCAAATAAACATAAAGATTTTAAAATAAATTATAGCATCGTTGAGGAAAACATTCAAAAATCTTTCAAAAACGAATTATGAAAAACTACATATTTTCTTTAAAAATATTTTAAAATTACTATATTACGATTTATATTGAACTTTGTTATCTTTAATTTAAGCTAAAAATATTATTTTCGAAAATCTTTTATTCACCCTTATATTTTAGACAAAATTGCTCAATGGCATAATACATTCATACATAAATTAAAAATTAAACAAATATAACATATTATAAAATATATACCATTAATAAAATTATGTATTTAGTTAAACTCAAAATCTAATTTATTTGTAAACTGCAAATCCTAATTCTCTTTTATGAACCCAAACTGATAAATAACCTTGTTTAAATGTAAAACCTAAATCTCACTCCTCTTTAATAAACCCAAATCGATAAATAATCTCGTTTAATTATAAAATCTAAACTATAATGCAGATTTATAAACTCAACATAAAACCCTTATAATTGTAAAACCTACAATTGGCAAAACAAAAAATTAGGTTAGCAGTTGAAAGAGAATTTTTGAGAAACAATCCTTTTGGTGTACCCCTTTTTAAAAATACACCAATTTCTATCCATTTTAAAAATAACTCTTTTCAAATATGAAAATTTGTATACTTGTATATAGTTTATAAGGTACAACTAGATCAACATTATTATTGGGAGACTCAATAAAAAATATTTATAAAGTTTTAAAAAGGTTCTAAACGGCATTTATAAGACTTTTATAAGGTTTTTATATGTTTTTAAATAATTTTTAAAACGTTTGTAAAAGTTATTTATTTGGTATTCAAATTTACACACATAGAAAGATAATTTGTGTCTAAATATATGAGCTTACACATTTTTTTTAATATAAATATCAATTTTTTTACTTTTTAATTATCAAAATACCCTTTTCTATATCACTTTTAAAAAATACTCCTATTTCAAACTTTATTAAAAAAACCACTTTAAATGTTGAAATTTATCCAAATATGTGTGAAAACTTATAAATATACACACAAATTACCTTTATATATGTTTAAATTTTTATATATTTTTCATAAATACCGTAAAATAACTTATAAATACCTTTTAAAAACCTTATAAACCCTTTTAAAACCACTTAAAAACCTTATAAAACTTGTAAAAACGATTTAAAACCTTTTATAACATTATAAAATATTTGTATCAAATTTCCAAGTAGTATTTATTATATAGAAGTACCTTATAAACCATATAAAACTTTATAATTTTTCATATTTAAACATGGATATTTTTGAAAATGGATAGATAAAGGAGGTGTTTTTGAAATGGGGTGGGTATTTCTCAAAATTTCTCTTTAATTTTTTATAATTATTTTTTAATGTTGTTTAAAAATTCTAGTTGTATCTTAATATTAACAAAATTAGATATAACATGTTGCGACATCTTATATTTTTACTTGACACTTATCATGATCACGTGAGTTAGTAAATTTAAAAACCAAGTTTCGACATATAATATCGTTTAATTGTTAAACTTAAACCATAATTTTAATTTATAAAGATAAATCATAATTCTTATTTATCATTTATATACCCAAACCAACAAATAACCTGAATTAATTGTAAAATTAAAGTTTAAACATTAATCTTCTTCTGTAAACAAAAACCGCCATAATTTCTTGTTAATTATAAATTTTAAATCTCTATCTTATTAATAAACCAAATTGACATAACTGAAATTAGGTTATTTGTTTAATTTTATTAATAATTTTTAATATATAATTCTTTATAATATTTATTTTATATATTTCCTTTTTCGATAGGGTTAATATTATTTTTATTTTATCCAAATATTAACAAAATTAGTTATGCCACGTGTCAACATCTTATCGTTTATAATTGACACGTGTCACGATCTTGTTAATGGCTGACTTTGAAAACCAAGGTTTATATAATAAGATAAGTTATAAACTATACACTATTTTACTGTTGGTTCGGAGTTGCACAATATGTATTCTTTTTCAGACTCACTTTCATCTCTAAGAATTGTTCACCTCAACAACATAATACTCAAAAGAATCGTTCCCTTTGGATCTGGAATAACAAAACTTATCTTCCATGCTTGTTTTTTATTAACTTAAGACTTAATACGAGTACACAATATTAAAAATGATAGTTTAAAATATATTAAAACAAAGCATCATTATATTGGTTTTTATAAGCTTTGAAGAGTGCTTGAGTCGAAACCTAAACCTAATCCTACCGAGTTATGCTTTTGGGAAAAGGAAGTTTAAGAGTGATCTAAACATGTATATTTTCCTATTTGGATTAGGGTTTTATTTATGAGTTCTCTATATAAGGTGATGCAGATCTGTGACATAACTTATGAGTTTGTGAGACGTGAGAAGCTTTAGTTTTTGAGTTAGTTTCCTAAAGCTAAGTAAAGAGTGTAGTTATTTATTAGTCTTGAGTTTCATTATCTTTTAACTAACTAGATTTGGTATCAAAAACATTGTACGATCGTGAAGAAACAATGGGAGATGTTTTCGTCTCAACAACCAAACCTATATTTTCAAGATAGTTTGCTCAATGAGCTTACAATGAGTTTTATAGAGATTACATAGAACAATCTAGAACTTGGTCGATCTTATCCTTGATACAGCTGTAGAGCTTAGTCATCCTCTTTAGCTTGGAGACAGTCAAAACGATTTTGCAGAGGGAGCGTCTCTTTTGCTATTCTAACGTTTTGTTCTGCAGGTTGTACCTTTGTCTTCTTCTGTTGCAGGTGAGTCTTTTCTGCAGCTGGACCATTTGTCTTCTGGGCCAACAATATCTTCTGGGCCTTGGGATGGTCCATCTTCACTTTACCACTAATATTAGAGAAGAAGGAGGACCTTCATTGATCATGTGTTCTATGCTTAACACAACCAATTATACTATATGGGCTGTGAGGATGAAATCACACTCAAAATTCATAAGGTTTGGGAGGTTATCGACATCAAGACAGATCCCATTGATGGTGTAAAATCAGCCAACGAAGAGAAGAAAGAACAACATGGCCATCGCTTCATTGTTTCAATCAATACTGAAACACTTATCTTGCAAGTTGGAGAACTTGATACAAAGAAAAAGGTGTGGGAGCATAGAGAAATAAAGAACCGAGGTTGAAAACTCTAATGTAAGAATTTGATCACCTCAAGATTAAGGACTTTGAGATAATCGATGATTTTGTAGCAAAATTATCAGAAATATCCTCAAAATATGGTGCTTTAGGTATGATCGATCATTGAAGAATCAAAGTTGTTCAAGAAATTTCTTAAGAACCTTCCTCGGAAAAATATATTCACATTGTGGCTTCTCTTGAACAAGTGCTAGATCTTAACACTACAAGTTTCGAAGACATTATTGGGCGTCTTAAAGCATATGAAAAACGTATTTCTGAGGAAGAAGAAAGTCAAGATGATGAAAGCAAGCTATTGTATGCAAAATTGCAAGCATAAGCAAACCAATATTGTGAGTTTAGTTATTCCAGAGGCATAGGACGAGGAGGACATTTTTTATCAAAGAGGAAGAGAGGACGTTGACGTTATAGTAAAGGAAGAGACACATCTAAAGTCACGTGTTATCAATGTTGTAAAACTGGTCATTACTCCTCAAACTGTCTGGATCGGTTACTTCAGCTGCGAGAAATTCAAGAGGTCGACAAATACATATACACAAGAAGCAAATGAACTAATTAATGATGCATGAGGTTGTGTTTTTGAATAAGAAAAAGTTCTTGCTGAGTAAATATGATACAACCACCACCAGCGAGTATGTTTGGTACCTTGATAATGAAGCTAGCAATCACATTACAAGAGATAGAAAATTTCAGCAAAATTGATGATTCTACTACCGTAAAAGTAAAATTTGGTGATGAATCTCGCATATATATAAGGAAAATGGTCAATTTCGTTTATTGACGTGAATGGTGAACCAAGAATGATGGACAATGTGTAGCTTCACCCCAGATTTGAACAGTAACATTATTAGTCTAGAACAAGTCACAGAATCAGGTTGTGACATATGGATGAGAGGAGAATGTTTGACAATGCATGATCATGATGGGAAGCTTATTTTTAAAGCTGAAAGGTCTCCGAATCAATTATACAAAGTTGATCACAAGGCATAGGGAACAGTACGCGTCTGAATCTTACAAAAATAACGAATCAAGTAGAAGGCATACTAGATTGAGACATATAAATCTTGAAACAGTAAAAATCTATGTTTCAAGAGGAGCTTGTATGACGCGTTCCACATGTGCGGTTTGAAAAGGAAATATGCAATTCATGTTTACTTGGGAAACAGACAAGGTAAGTATTCCCACAAGATACCTCGTACCAAGCGGATAAGATACTTGAGCTTATCCATGGTGATCTTTTTGGTCATATAACACCAACCCCAATGGCTGGAAACAAGTATATCTTTATACTTATTCATGATCATTTTCGATACATGTGGTCAACGTTGCATAAAGAAAGGAGTGATGCATTTGAAATTTAAAAAAAAACAAAAAAAAAGGGAAGAGGAGATGGTCTCTCAACCCTTCTGGCAATCTACAAATTAAACTTGTTTGGATAAATCCCCATTTGTTTATGCTCATATCAAATGAAAGAAAATCCTTGATCTCGAGCCAACGTTATAAAATTAAATCAGAGAAATCTTCGCAAAAACCCAATATTTAGTTCCTTTTGAGTAGAAATTCATTTTTACGTACGTACTTGTGGGTGAAAACTATCCATAGTTTTTCTATGGAGAATGCTTCCACAAGACTACATTACCAATGCATCTACCTGAGGCACTAGAACTGTAACAAACCGGTTTTAAAGATATACGGTGGTACATGCAGAGAGATTTAAAATAATTGATTTGACCACCGATGTTAGTAAAGTGCACTTATCTTCTCGGTTAATCATCCCGAGAGACAATCACAGTTAAGAAAACTTGAACATGTGAAAAGACCCAACCCAAAAAAGTAATTTTTAATCATGCAACCAGATTCACCCAATTAATTAAACTAACTAAACCAGCTAAACCGGACAAAATCAATTTAAATCAATAAACCATTTTAATTCATCAAACTTCAATTTAATCAGGTTAACTAGCAATTCCAATTAAACAAAACAATAATCAATAAAACCAGCGGAAGACATTAAATTAACAATCCAGCAAACCAAATGCATTAACCATTTATCCAGCAAACATTCCAGAAATAACGTAACCAATCTATTATGTTTCTAAATTTCAGAACTAGCAATTTCCTAAACAACTATTTAGCCACGTCTTTCTTCATCCCAATTTAATCATAGTACATTTTCAGGTCTCTGTACATCTTGGTCGCTCCTAAATGAATAGAAAACATGGTCGCACAAGCCTCACTCAAGATCTCACGCCTCAAACCCTCATCCTTAGGCACACAAACCCGCCTATGCCCAAGGATAGTCCCGTTGGATGCAACTTGATACTCTGAATTTGTATCTTTAGAAGGATTAACCAACCTTGCCTCCTTCTCCTGAGCCGCCCGAATTTCTGGTCAAAAGATCTGTTCCGTTAGCTGCCTCTAACTCCAGTGGCTCCTGAGAAGTAGCACATAACCGCAGAGTGCTAATCTCTCCAACCAAGGTCTTCATATCCTGCCCTCGAGCCGAAACGGCACGCTTCCTACTCCAATCATCTCCTACCAGAGTAGCCTTACTGGAATGGTAAGCTATCTCCAGAATAATTATAGATATGCCGGCATTGAATCTCCTGCAATCTGCACATCCACACCACTAGCCTACCCCATAACTGCTAGAAACGCGCCTCCTGCGACTCTAACGGCTCCGAATTGAGCACCAGGATCTCCTTGGATATTACCAGCCATTGGGGTAATGAAGCTATTCTTAGCTCCATAATCAAATAACATGTGGGACGAGAAACCGCCAACCAACAGGGTCCCTACACAAACCCTAAGCTAAGAACCCTTAACCCCACAATCACAAAAACGAAATTCTAAAACAACAGAAAAGAACCAGACTGAGTCTTAGAATTAAACATGTGATCGGTCGATCGGTGCTTGGTTCTCCCGTCTCCACAGTCGAGTAGATCCACGGTCCCTTGATCTGCGCCACTTGTGGCGCTCCTAGCTGTGCTATAAGCTGAGCCCACAACTGCACTCTCAGCTGCACCCACTGCTGCACTCCCGGCTGCACCCACTGCTACACCCACGACTGCACCATCGACCCAAGTACACCAAGAGTGTGCTAAACTCTGCGTCGTACTCTCGCATTGAACGCCCACACAGATTCAACGCCAGATATTGTGACTGCATGGGATCCAGTGCCTGCGCCTGGAAATACTTGGCATTGAACTCAGCCAAGAAGTCCCCCCCACATGATCAACCTCTGCTCCCTCTTGGCCAGCACACTCCTCCACCACAAGTGTGCATTACCAGCCAAGTAGTGAGCGGCTAGGTCCCGGTACGCCTCCGGGAACCTCGTAGACTGGAAGTACTGCTCCAATCTCACCCTCCACTTTTCCGCTAAAGCAGGATCGGAGCCCCCAAAGAACATGGACATCCCCTACCTCGGCAGTTGCTCCATCATCCGCAGGTAGTACAGCTACTTGCCAACCGCACATACCTCCTCTGGGTGCCCACTTGGACACCGGGCCCACCTGACTACACACCATGCCCACCTAGCCCAACTGGAGCCTGCACTGGTACCACTCCCGGTAACCGCTCCAAAAGCTGCGTCAGCAGCTCTACAAGACTATCAATGGAGAAAGACTAAGAGGTTCTGATTTTTTTAATCAATGCGGCGGATCTAAAGACACTTCAAGGGTTGTGTCTGTTTCAAGAAAGCTTGGAGGAGATGGTTGTGGTAATGTTGTTGTTATTGAAAGACCAAAGCTTTTAGGGTTTGTTGGGATCTAGACTGGTTTTGATTCTGGTGATCGTAGTGCTTCTTTGAGAAGTACTTGGTTCCCTTTTGATCCTGATGCTCTTCTAAGGTTATCTAAAAACTCTCTTATCTTGTCTAAATCTGAAATGCTTGTTACATCAATTGGTTTCTAAATTTAAGTTAAGTAATTGTAGGAGAAACTGTTTTGTCTCTTGATCTTGTTCTTAGTAACATCTAGTAGTAAGAACTATTAGTAACAAAATGACATCAAAAGGCATGATGGTGTTGGTGTCACCTTCAAAGTCTTGACCTTTTGATGTTATTGTGTTACTTAATTAAAATCAAGTACTAATCCGATTACTTTTGTTGTGATCCTGATGTCATTAAGTGTTTACATTTAGCTGTTATAGCATGATGGAATTTTGTAACCTTTTGATGTCACATATGGTTTACTTTGGAGATATGTTTATTGGTAAATTGTGTTGGACTTATCGAACTTGAGCGGTTTAAGTCAATGTGGAAAATGCAATCAGGTAAGATAGTTTTGATGTTTTGTTAGTTGCTTGGAAAAGTGTATGTTCTCCCGGAATTTAAGGCTCATTAATTATTATCTGTTAAGAAAAAAATCAAGACCATGATAAATTAGTCTTCTTAATTACTATCTTTCAATACCACATTTTTTTGGTTAAAATCATTTGATTCAATTGATGAAATATCAAACTTCATTTTTGAAACTTATGTTATAAATTTGTAATTCCATTTCATGATAAATATATTTTCTTAGATATGCTACACAAATTGCATATCACTTTTTATATATTTTGTTGTAAGAACATAAATAATTAGATCTATAATAATTATTATATTTAAAGATGGATATAATTAATATTAAAATTAATAAAAACATAGGGATTATAAAATTAAAATAAAAAGGAAGTTGGAGTTTAAATAGTAAATCACAAACTCTGTCTAATTAAAGATATTCTTCTAATTTCTCTTACATTTAATGCTATTTTAGAATCTTTAATTATCAATTAAAAATGGAAGTAAATCTAATCATTATTATAATGTTTTTTACAGCAAAATCTAATATTTTTTTAAGAAAAATATAATTATAGAAAGTTAGTTAAATATTTTTTTTTGTCAAAAAAGTTAGTTAAATATTAAAGAGAGAGATATACTGTCACATGTACCTTGGTTTGTTTTACGTCATCATAAATATTTTTTTAATCAACAAAATTTAGTATTATGTAATCATACAATATTATGTATTTAATTTTGTGCTACATGTATTATATTCCAACTTAATTTTGTGCTACATGTATTATATCACCAAGATCAGCGTCCATTTGTATGTAAGAAAAAAACACATTAATGTTATATAAGGTACTAATGAGATCAGTTAATATATGTTAAACAAAATCAAAGACAATAATATCAATTAAATAAGAAATTAATCTATCAAAGATTCTCCTATAACCACATCTTTAATTACCCCAAAATAATCTTCCACCAAACAATTCCTTTATATAAGAGAGAAAAAACCACTCATATCAACAAAAAACAACAATTACATAAAGAATGGGTAGGAAAAAAATAGATCTTAAGAGAATAGAGTGTTCAAAAGAGAGAAGTGACAAATACTCGAAAAGAAAAAACGGGCTTTTAAAGAAGGCACAAGAGATAGAAGTGTTGTGCAACATTGATATTGCCCTAATCATATTTTCTCCGAAGAACAAAGCAAACATATATCATTCTGGGTATAGTACCTCTAACAATTTTATTTTGTAACCATAAGATGACATATATTCTATAAAATTTAAAGTTAAGAGAATAAATTAAACAAAACTATTGTTATCTTTGGTGTTCTTTTCATTATGTTTTCTCTTTTTCTAATAAACTTGAAAATTTGAAACTATACCCATACAAGAAATGTTATTAATCAGTTTATATTTACACGAACTATATAGGAGTCACATGGTAAATCAGCAGTTTTAATAAGATATATGACAAATGATTGATTACATAAGAAAATAGGAATAGTATTTTTTTTCCAAGAACATGCATCATGAAATATGTGTTATCAAAGAATCATTATTTTGTTGATTATGTGTTGAAATTACCGATATTTACTTAAATATATGCTTATTACACATTGTAGTTCCTTTGGAAAAATTCTGGAGAAGTTTTGCAAGATTTCATTACAAGAACGGGAAGAGAGGTTTGATCGTTCTAGATTTTATATTATTTTCTGAACACAATTACATGGTTTAGTCTAGTTTTTTAAAAAAAAAAATTTTTAACTAAAAACTAATATATGTTATCTTTTGTATTTTATGTATGCATACAGGAGAGCATACACAATAAAGGTTTGTTTTACCTATCACTTTTCATTTATCACTTATAATCCAATTTTCACTTGCCAATATATTTCTCACTATTAGTTGGGATATGATTGGATATGAAAGTAAATCATATGATCAGTTCATATATAACTCAAAAATATTACAAAACATTAATTAAACAAAAAAAAATGAGATTTATAATTTTCTGGTATGCCCTTTGTTAAATGAGAATTTTTTAGAGAAACGCCCCTTTTGGAGTACCCTTTTTTAAAAATACCCTTTTTTCTATCCATTTTCAAAATACTCATCAAGATCATCATTACTACTGGGAGACTAAATCTAAATATTTATAAGGTTTTAAAAGTTTCTAAACAGCATTTATAAGGTTTTTATAATGTTTTAAAAGGTTTACAAAGGTTTTATAAGGTTTTAAATAATTTTTAAAAGGTGTTTATACGGTATTCATGAAAAATATATATGTAAATTTACACATATATAAAGATAATTTGTGTCTATAAATATAAGTTTACACATATGTTTTTGATAAATTTCAAATTTTATAGTGACTTTTTGATAAAATTAGAAAGAGAAATATTTTTTAAAAGTGGTATTAAAAAAAGGGTATATTTTATTGAGGTCGCCAAAAAAATTATTTTTATTTACGATAGTATTATTTTATTTAATCTACTTTTATATAGCAAATTTCAAAAAAAATATTATTATTACTGTTACAAACTTATATTATATATAGTGCTGTTGTATATATCATAAATTTTATTAGTCAGTTATTCTGAAAAACTATTAACTCAGTATGTCAATCTAAAGGACGTATACTTGTTTTCATAATTTACTAGTTCATTAATAAAAAATTATCTAAAAATCAGAACATTTAGTTGAAAACAACTGAATTATCATCTGATTTTTTTTGTTTGATTTCTAAAACCTCTAGTTTACTTTTCTCTCTACATGTATAGACGTTGAAGAAAATGTTGAGCATGAACAATACAGAAGATTCCACTGAAAATGTTCACATTTTCCATGAAGGGTACAAATTTTCTTTCGTTCAAATATATTGCAAATATATTGTTTAACATTGTTAATCTAATATTATTGTAGTTATTGCAGAGGTGAAGTGATCCAGGTATGAAATATCTTTCATAATGAATACAATACCTTTTTATATTGAATACAATAAAATAAATAAAAGAATATAATATGAAAATTTTTATATCGAATACAATAATTTTTATTTAGGATGATAACAAGATTACTAAACTGAGAGATCTCAAAGAATTGATTGTTGAGAAAAAGTTAATTTACAGGTAATAACACTAATGAAGATTATATAAAAACATTTCCTCTTTAACTTTTACCTTTATTGTTTTGCTAATTTATTAATGTTATAAGGGACTGGGAATATCCGGAAGAAGTTAATGATTTGAACCGGGTCAACATCATGGAAAATTATTTAATATCTTCTCTAAGCCATATTGGAAATATCCTAAAGGTTTGTATGTTACCATATAATAAATAAGCTTTGATTCTAAAATAAAACATGAATATAGTTAAAATTTTATATAAATTTTATTTCTCGTTTCAGATTAAAACCCAAGAAGAACAGCAAAATCTTATATGATACAAAATGAAAATATTATTTGTAATTAGCACTAGAAAATCATGTTATGTTTAATATTTTCTTCAACTACTTATTTGTAATATGTTATAAACTGTACAGTTTGTACTATATATATATATATATATATATATATATATATATATATATATATATATATATATATAGTACAATGAATTGTTCGGAGTATTGGTTAAGAGTTGCTCAATATGTATTCTTTTTCAGACTCACTCTCATCTCTAAGAATTGCTCACCTCAATGACATAATACTCAACTGATTCACTCCCTTTGGATCAAACTCATCTTCCGTGGTTGTTTTTTATTAACTTAAGACTTAATACAAGATTAAATATGATTAAGTTTAAAAAATATTAAAAACTTGTACACAATATTATAAAATATTAAGTTTAAAAAATATATAAAACAAAGCATCATTATGTTGGTTAAAGCTTGAGGAAAGCTTGAGTCGCAACCTAAATCTAATTCCACCAAGTTATGATTTTGAGAAAAGGAAATTTAGGAGTTATATAAACATGTATATTTTCCTATTTGGATTGGGGTTTTATTTATGAGTTTGTGATACATAACTTATGACAAGGAGATACCAAGATGTGACATAACTTATGAGTTTGTGAGACATTAGAATAGTTAGTTTTTTGAAGCTAAATAAAGAGAGCAGTTATTTATTAATCTTGAGTTGCATTATATTTTAACTAACTAGATTTTGTATAAAGCCATTGTACGATCGTGAAGAAAAAACAATGGGAGATATTTTCGTCTCAACAACAAAACCTAGAGAAGGAGGACCTTCATCGATCATTTGTTCTATGCTAAACACAACCAATTATACTATATGGGCTGTGAGGATGAAAATCACACTTAAAATTCATAAGGTTTGGGAGCTTATCGACATCAAGACAGATCTCATTGATGGTGCAAGAACGAGATGAACAACATGGCCATCGCTTTATTGTTTCAATCAATACCGTAAACACTTATCTTTCAAGTTGGAACGCTTGAGACGGCGAAAAAGGTGTAGGATGCAAACAAAGCAAGTCATGTGGGAGCAGACGGAGTTAAAGAAGCGAGGTTGCAAACAAAGACGTAACAGCACCATGTTGGAAATGACTAGGAGCATTATGAAACATATGCTAATTCCAAACTATTTTGGGGGTGGGGAGGGTAACCAATACATCATTCTACATATCTTTTGAATATGATAGCTATACGAGCACTCAAGTATAGAACTTTGCATGAAGTTAATAAGTCTAAGAAGCCAAGGATTGATCATGCTCAGATCAGATTTTTGGGTGTATTGGTTATGAAATAGTGGACAATCCTCATCTAAAAAAACTAGATGATAGGTCAGGAATGCTTGTTGATTTAGGAACATAACCAGGATCCAAAGCATATCGACTCCTTGTAGAGATGTAATTTTTGATGAAACAAATGAGTGGAATTGGAAATCAAACAAAGCAAGAGACTCTACTAGAAATATTGGCATTGATGACAGAAAATAATAATGCAGTTTATGTAACTGCGATAAATGATTAATTTCAGTTTTGATTACTATATATAGTGTTTAATAAACGCTAAGATATAAAATCAATAAGCGAGATGCTAAAATCACTTATTCACATGATGGTACAAAATTTTTAGATTCTGTGGTGAATCGAATGAGAGAGTAAAGAGAACTGAGAGATGGTTATGATAGATAAGGTATCATATCGAAATTAACTCTTAGCAAATTGTAATCCTCTAAAATTTCAGCATACAAACTCGTGTTTTATTGCATCACACTTGTTTGAGGCTCAAGAAGGAAACCACGAGAATGAAATTAGTAGGAGGTTGGAAAGAGATTTTATAAACCGTAACCAGACCAAAAATATATAAAACGGTTAAAAAACCGTAACCGTTAACCGTACAAGTAAATTGGTTACAATTTAAAATAAAAAAATAACTGTAGCCTTTATTAACCGACAACGTAATAAACCGCCGGGTAACCGCATATTAAATACTTAAAATGAATTATAATAATAATTGTATACAACGAAAAGACACATCGAACGTTTGGATAAGATTTTCACCTTATTAAAAGCAATACAACAAGTTGAACTCGTAAGTAATCAAAATATTTTATACTAAACTAATTTTAATCTTATATCTCTGTGTATTTGATGTTGAGTATCTCAGTTTTGATCCAATACACAAATTCCAAAAACCTCCAACAATACTTGATTTTTTATGAGAAAACTATATCTGGTGCCATGTACTGTGTAAAAAATTGTATGAACTACCACTCTTTCATTGGGCTTGTGCAGCCTGCCACAGTCCATTGCAGGAAATACCCTTTTGCCCTCTTTAGACTGTTGCAAAACCCAAGAATTCAAAAGTTATGAAACAAAATAAAACTGTTTCTCCTTACACACGACACTGTTCAAATTTCTCATCCCTCTCCGGCGGATTTAATGTAACCAACCCAATGTCCGATGGACAAACAACTCACCCTTTCTAATTTTTTTGTAAAACAAGTTCTTCAACCCTCTTTTATTGCTGAACCGATCCCCTACCCTAACCTAATGGCCGATCAGAATATCCCCACTGGCACACCCGGCGAGAAGCCAACACCAGACGGCGACCCTTTCTCTGATAACCTAGAAGAAAACCCCACCCGCTCCTCAGCCAACCGATCCAATTATTGAGTCCGGGAACAAATAACCCCATTGCCAGACACGGCCGAAGTATCTCCCGTGACCCGAACTCGGGTTCCCTCTTCACCCGACCACGCCGGAGCAGACGCCAACGGAAACTCGCACACCGTTCTCCAACATACGCGCGCGGCTGCCAAAGTGGGCGATAGCGACGCCGGGAAAGGAACCAATGTTGAAGTCAGTGTCGTTCAGGGTTCCCGCGTAGGCGACTTCTCACCTGATCAGAGGAGATTGGTTTTACTTATTTTTATCTGTAGACTTGTAATACTTTTTCCATTGTCCATCGAATTAATTGTCAAAATATTGTCCATTTTAGGTCATCCCTGCGATCCGCCTCCAAGGACAAAAGTCAGGCTCCCGACATCAGCCCCGGTGTTGTCCATCGAGTATCAAAAGAGTAAGTTTGTAACATGGTAGTGGTGGACAAGTTCACTTCTTGTCCACAAAATATATTTTTCCGGTTTTTTTTTCTAATGTTTGTCTCTCCATCTCAGGATTAGATCGCCTGCTGAAGTTGTCCATGGTTCGAAATCCTTGTCTAATAATGCCAACCGCACTCGCTCTAAGTAAGTTTACTGCTAATATTGAGAAATTCAATAATTTCGTATTTTTATTTGTCCATCATCATCCTGTAGACAATATCTAATTATGTCTACCTCTTTTTTTATATAGCAACATTGACGAGAATAGCAATCAACAACCTCTGTTGATCTTGTCCGTCGTTAATCTTCAGTTCTCCTTCTTCAGCACTCTCCTCCACCTCTGTCGATCTTGTCCGTCACAAATCTTAAAATTCTATTTCTCCTCCTTCAGCAATATACACTTCCAGAAAACATCTCTCTCACTTGTCCTCCATTGTTAGCAACTCAAATCTACTTTATTTTCTTAACACCCACTAAATCGATTGTCCTTTGGGTAATAGATACTACTCTCTTCAATTAATGCTCATTGTTCTGCCGAAAAAAATATCCCATCGGCTCATTTTTTAAAACAACCCACGAAAATAAGCTCTCCCTTCCAGAGGATAGTTTGGTCAATTCTCCCCTCACAATTGCCTTGGATGTGGCACTCCCAATAAGACCTAGAGCAAACTGGCATTTTTAATTGTTTTCCACATAAAAGTGGAATAGAGTATTATAATGCCATTTTTTATTTAAACAACAAACTCACATCTATTTTTTACTTGTAAATTAAATATTATTCAGATATTAGTTAAAAGTGGGTATTCAAGCTTACAAGATATTTTGATGGAAGTATTAATAAGTACAAAGCTCGACTAGTTGCCAAAATTTATGTACAAAGTAATGGAGTAGACTTCGAAGAAGTTTTTGCTCAAATAGCTCAGATTGAAACAATACGACACCTCACTAACTCAGCTGAAAGACCTCATCACGGATAATCTAAGTACAGTGAGATTCTTTCCGAACAAACATAATCTTTTCCAAACTTAAACAAGTTCTAGGGCCCATTCGTTAGACAATTCTTTTTACAATAATTCTGAGATTTATTACTTAGAGTCAATATGCATTCATTAGAGTAAAACAACCATTCAAATACTTTATTAATAAGTAAAGATACAATACAACTTATAAATTTTTATATAAGCTATTACAAGTTGTATAATCGATCTAACTACCGAGCATCCATCACCACCCATCTTCATCGCCATGAGTGCTCGCGCCTAAGCCCTTTCCTCCCCTCGATCCCCTTCATTTCCTGAAAGCCACATAGGCATCAGTAACCTATTCACTTAGTTTCCATCATCAATCATGCAATGCTCACTTAGTTACAATAATCACTTTTCCTGATCTGACCGTTCGGTAGAGAGGTAGTCCGCGCATCAGTTTGGTCGAGTATCATCGAAGAATCTATTCCCCGAGCCGTGTCTCCTTTTCTCCGAACAATCTTTGTGGACCAAGTTATGCATATGATCATGTCCACCATGCAAATATCCAAACCCTTATGCACCCTATCTACCAATCTTTTAGTCTTGGTATTAACCTTTATATCGGATTCTGACTTTTCTGATTATTTCTCTCGAAGATTCATTTCAAGAGTTAATATGTGTTTTTGATCCCCGAATGTGTCTGACACTTAACGCGAGACCCACTATCTATAGTGTTTTGGCCAAGACCTTCAGTTCGAAAAGTCACCATGTCGATGCATCGTTTGCTCTTACTGATTTGTTGGGATACGTTCACTTGTACTGATTTGATGGCATACATTCGTTTGTACCGTTTCACTGGCATACATTTGTTGTATGGTTTCATCAGCACACGATCGCTCTTCCTCCGTTAACCGCCTAGCTAGCTCCTTTGTCGAGTAATTATCGCAACTACCTCGACTACCGAACAGCTGGTCGAGCTTTCCAACAGCTGGTCAAGCTGAGATCACCACCCGGAATAAAACAGCGCCTTGTATATATTAAGCTGAAGGAGATAAGAGAGTTTCCCTTAATTGTGGTTGTTTATGTCGATGATTGTTTCCTATAGGAACAAGTTAAAATATCAAAGATGCTATGCTCTTAAAATGAGAGAAGGCTTTTAAGTTTTATTAGTTATCATGGGAATTTAACATATTGAAAAGACCCAGCCCGTTTTGTTTTTGGGCAAAAGCAGAAAAACCGCCATCTAATTTTTATTTGGACGTTTAATAACTCGTCACTGGTGTCAATCGACACTCGCGACCATTCTCGCGATACAGAAGATTGGTGTCGATCGACACCGATGCCCTAATATCAATCTAGTAGCTTTTTCATCAACGGATCTGCTCCTCCAATCAATCCATGGCCGAATAGATAGTCCACAAGACTCGTCCAGAGGCACCACAACACAAGAAACACGCATACAAAAAAAAGAAAATCAATCAACAACCATAGAAATCAGCAAAACATAAATCAAACAGCTTAGATAAGCCTAGGTCTTGCACTCACCTCCTAAACAAGAAAGAACAGCAACGAACATGGGCTAACATGGGTGAAAACAAACTCCTCAGACACCAAACACCACAGATCTAACTTCCTTTAGCCTAGAACCACCAAGAAACAGCCTCAAACCTCTCTCTAACCTCACAAAACCTCACTGGAGAACTTAGAAACCTTTAGAGCTTTTGAGAAAGACAAAAAGCGGCTGCTGAACAACCCAAGTCGACTTTTCTCCTTTAAAAAGTCGAGCCCTAGGTTAAACCAATCCCAAACCACTCGATTTTACAATTAAATTCAAACCGGGTAACCAAGGAAGGGTGTCGATCAAACTACCCATTTCCGAACACTGGTGTTACTCATATTATCTTGGAATTGATGTAGATCAATACAACTAAAGGATATTAATGGACTCCATACATGAATGGACTTGTCTTATTGCTTTGATTCTTTGAATCGTTACATGGATAGTCTTAGAGAATCACATGGAACTGCGATGAAACAATGCTTGAGATACTTGCGAGTAATAACAACTCTTGGATTAACATTTAAGCATCCAACTTCAAAGATACAAAGGTTGATAGGTTTAAGTGACAATTCTCACAATGTTGATCCTGATGATGGTAGAAGCACGGTTGGTCATGTGTTTCTATCTTGGGGAGAGTCTGATTTCTTGGTGTTTGCATAAAAACAATCGTGGCAATGTCATAGTGTGAGGCTGAAATTATGGTTGGTACCGAAGAAGCAAGACAAGTAATTTTCTAAAATTTGTTAGTGAGATTATCCAATCACCTTGAAAGAAAAGAAAGAAAAAAACAAGAAATACACATGGGCTTATAGTGAAGGTTCGATATATGTCCACTTCCTCCTACTACAAATTTCAGCAAGATAAAAAAATATCAAGACTTGAGTTCTCTTATAATAAAATCATTTGTCGGGACTTGAGTTCGAATGGTGACAACGTATTTGACTGTCCGTAAAATGAAGTATATATTAGGAATGACAGATCTAGTTCCTCCTCAAAATCACGAATAAAAGAAAAAAAAAATACACATGGGACTTAAAGTGAAGGTGGGATATATGTCCACTTCCTGCTACTACAAATTTGAGCAAGATGAATTAGTCTCCTTAATTACTCTCTTTAAATACTACATTGTTGGGTTAAAAGCATTTGATTCAATTGATGAAATATCAAACTTGTTTTTTTTTTAAATTATGTTATAAATTTGTAATTCCATTTCATGTTAAGTAAAAAAAAATTTAGATATGCTACACAAATTGTATATCACTTTCTATATATGTTTTTCTAAAAACATAAATAATTTGATCTATAATTATTATGATTTTGGAAGATGGATGATAATTAATATTTTTCAAATTTTTTACACACACAAGATAAAGTGAGACTCTTCAAATATCTTCGTCTTAAGTATAAATTAAATTGGGTTTACTAATCTTTCATTTATCTTTAATTAAAATATTCATAATCAATAAAAATCTGTATAATATAATTATATGGAACTTTTATTCCACTTTAATTTTTTTCCCTTTTAATATTTAATTTATTCTAAAACTCAATAACACATTTAAAATTTAATTGTAGGATTATTTTATGTTATGAATTTGAATTATGTTATTGATACTAATATAATTTTTTTAGGAGAATTTTGGAGACATACTCGTTTTGGTGTACCCCTTTTTAAAAATACCCCCTTTATCTATCCATTTTCAAAAATACCCTTTTTTAAATATAAAAAATTATAAAGTTTTATATAGTATGTAAGGTACTTCTATATGATAACTACTACTGGGAGATTCAATACAAATATTTAAAAAAATTTTAAATTGTTTTAAATCATTTTTATAAGTTTTATAAGGTTTTTAAAAGGTTTTATAAGGTTTTTAAAAGGTTTTATAAGGTTTTATAAGGTTTTAAATTTTTTTTAATAGGTTATTTTTACGTTATTTATGAAAGATATATAAAGTTTTATACACATACAAAGGTAATTTGTGTATATATTGATAAACTTACATACATATTTGGATAAATTTCAACATTTTTAGTGATTTTTTAATAAAGTTTGAAAATGGGGTATTTTTTAAAAGACGTATATGAAAAGGGGTATTTTTGAAATTCCCCTTTTTGTAGTCTTGGTTTTACCGTTAAAATTTAATTTATTTTAAATAATTCTTTTTAGTTTAGTTAAAATTTTATCAATAATAACTAACATACTATAAGTATTCACTAAATGTGTTGACAAAAAATGTATTCACTAAATTCACAAAAAATGTATTCAGTAAATTTACATTTTAAAACTTGTAAAGCAAATAGTGGTGCTTTTTTTTTTGTCATCTGCAAATAGTGTTGCTTATGTGGATGATTAGGTGAACACTTTATATGGAAAGAGAATTCTCTAAATATATATATTTATATTTAGAACAATGAGCGTTTGAAATGAGAAGTAAAAAAAAAGGTTGATATATAATTAGTTGAAGACGAAGTTGAGACTATTTTTAATGAAATTCGAAAGTTAAGATTTTGTTTTTTGAAATTAAAATAAAAATGTCTATCTAAATTTTTTTAAAAATTTAAAACATATGACGCTATTTTAGAGTCTTTAATTATGAATTAAAAGGGAAGTAAATGTAATCATTATTATAAGGTTTTTAACAGCAAAATCTAATATTTTTTTAAGAAAAATATAATTGTAGAAAGTTAGTTAAATATTAAAGAGAGAGATATACTGTCAAATGTACCTTGTTTTGTTCTTCTACGTCATCATAATGTTTTTTTAATCAACAAAATTTAATATTATGTAATCATACAATATTGTGTATTTATTTTTTGTTACATCTTTTATATTCCAACTTAAATTTATATTAAAATTAAAAATAAATATCACCAAGATCAGCGTCCATATGTATGAAAGAAAACAACACATTATTGTTATATAGGGTACTAATGAAATCAATTAATATAAGTTAAACAAAATCTAGAAGTGTCAAAGACAATAATAACGATTAAAAACACATTAATCTATCAAGATTCTTCTATAACCTCATCTTTAATTACCCCAAAATAATCTTCAACCAAACAATTCCTTTATATAAGAGAGAAAAAACCACTCAGATCAACAAAAAACAACAACTACAGAAAGAATGGGTAGGAAAAAAATAGATCTTAAGAGAATAGAGTGTTCAAAAGAGAGAAGTGACAAATACTCGAAAAGAAAAAACGGGCTTTTAAAGAAGGCACAAGAGATTGAAGTGTTGTGCAACATTGATATTGCCTTAATTATATTTTCTCCGAAGAACAAAGCAAACATATATCATTCTGGGTATAGTATCTCTAACAATTTTATTTTGTAACCAAAAGATGACATATATGCTATAAAATTTAAACTTAAAACAAATAAATTAAACAAAACTATTGTTATCTTTGGTGTTTCTTTTCATTATGTTTTCTCTTTTTCTATTAAACTTGAAAATTTGAAACTATACCCATACAAGAAATGTTATTAATCAGTTTATATTTACACAAACTATATAGGAGTCACATGGTAAATCAACAGTTTTAATAATAAATATGACAAATGATTGATTACATAAGAAAATTAGAATAGTATTTTTTTTCCAAGAACATGCATCATGAAGAATGTGTTATCAAAGCATCATTATTTTGTTGATTATGAGTTAAAATTACCAATATTTACTTAAATATATGCTTCTTACACATTGTAGTTCCTTCGGAAAAATTTTGGAGAAGTTTTGCAAGGTTTCATTACAAGAACGGGAAGATAGGTTTGATCGTTCTAGATTTTATGTTATTTTCTAAACACATTTGCATGGTATAGTTTAGTTTTTTAGAAAACATTTTTTAACTAAAAACTAATATCTGTTATCTTTTGTATTTTATGTATGCATACAGGAGAGCATACACAATAAAGGTTTGTTTTACCTATCACTTTTCATTAATCACTTATAATCCAATTTTCACTTGCCAATATATTTCTCACGATTAGTTGGGATATGTTGGATATTAAATTAAATCATATGCTCAATTCACAGATAACTCAAAAATATTACGAATCATGAATTAAACTAAAAAATTTTGTTTCTAATTTTCTGGTATGCCCTTTGTTAAATGAGAAATTTTGAGAAATGTCCCTTTTTGTGTACCGCATTTTAAAAATACCCCATTTTAAAAAATACTCATTTTCAAATATGAAAAATTATAAACTTTTATATGGTTGAGAAGGTACATCAATATCATCATTACTACTGGGAGACTAAATCCAAATATTTATAAAGTTTGAAAAGTATCTAAACGGCATTTATAAGGTTTTTATAAGGTTTTTAAAAGGTTTACAAAGGTTTTATAAGGTTTTTAATTGCTTTTTAAAAGGTATTTATACAGTTTTTAGGAAATATATATGTAAATTTACACACATATAAAGATAATTTATGTCTATAAATATAATCTTACACATATTTTTTTTGAAAAATTTCAAATTTTATAATGACTTTTTGATAAAATTAGAAAGAGAAGTATTTTTAAAAAGTGGTAATGAAAAAGGGGTATATTTTATTGATGTCACAAAAAAAATATATTTTTATTTACGATAGTATTATTTATTTTAATCTACTTTTATATAGTAAATTTTAAAAATTTATTATTATTGTTACAAACTTATTATATATATAGTGCTGTTGTATATATCATAAATTTTATTAGTCAGTTATTCTGAAAAACTATTAACTGAGTATGTCAATCTAAAGGACGTATACTTGTTTTCATAATTTACTAGTTCATTAATAAAAAATTATCTAAAAATCAGAACATTTAGTTAAAAACAACTGAATTATCATCTTATTTTTTTTGTTTGATTTTTAAAACCTCTAGTTTACTTTTCTCTCTACATGTATAGACGTTGAAGAAAATATTGAGCATGAACAATACAGAAAATTCCACTGAAAATGTTCACATTTTCCATGAAGGGTACAAAATTGTTTTTATTCAAATATTTTTCAAATATATTGTTTAACATTGTTAATCTAATAATATTGTATTTATTGCAGAGGTGAAGTGATCCAGGTATGAAATATCTTTCATAATGAATACAATACCTTTTTATATTGAATTCAATAAAATAAATAAAAGAATATAATATAATTTTTTAATATTGAATACAATAATTTTTATTTAGGATGATAACAAGATTACTAAACTGAGAGAACTCAAAGAATTGATTGTTGAGAAAAAGTTAATTTACAGGTAATAACACTAATGAAGATTATATAAAAAAATTTCCTCTTTAACTTTTACCTTTATTGTTTTGCTAATTTATTAATGCTATAAGGGACTGGAAATATCCGGAAGAAGTTAATGATTTGAACAGGGTCAACATCATGGAAAATTATTTAATATCTTTTCTAAGCCATATTGGAAATATCATAAAGGTTTGTATGTTACCATATAATAAATAAGCTTTGATTCTAAAATAAAACATGAATATAGTTAAAGTTATACAAATTTTATTTCTCGTTTCAGATTAAAACCCAAGAAGAACAGCAAAATCTTATATGATACAAAATGAAAATATTATTTGTAATTAGCACTAGAAAATCATGTTATGTTTAATTTTTTCTTCAACTACTTATTTGTAATATGTTACAAACTATACACTTTTTACTATACTATATATATATATATATAGTACAATGAATTGTTCGGAGTATTGGTTAAGAGTTGCTCAAAATGTATTCTTTTCAGACTCACTCTCATCTCTAAGAATTGCTCACCTCAATGACATAATACGCAACTGATTCACTCCCTTTGGGGTTTTATTTATGAGTTTGTGAGACATAACTTATGACAAGGAGATACCAAGATGTGACATAACTTATGAGTCTGTGAGACATTAGAATAGTTAGTTTTTTGAAGGTAAATAAAGAGAGCAGTTATTTATTAATATTGAGTTTCATTATATTTTAACTAACTAGATTTGGTATCAAAGCCATTGTACGATCATGAAGAAAAAACAATGGGAGATATTTTCGTCTCAACAACAAAACCTAGAGAAGGAGGACCTTCATCGATCATGTGTTCTATGCTAAACACAACCAATTATACTATATGGGCTGTGAGGATGAAAATCACACTCAAAATTCATAAGGTTTGGGAGCTTATCGACATCAAGACAGATCTCATTGATGGTGCAAGAACGAGATGAACAGCATGGCCATCGCTTTATTGTTACAATTAATACCGTAAACACTTATCTTTCAAGTTGGAACGCTTGAGACGGCGAAAAAGGTGTAGGATGCAAACAAAGCAAGTCATGTGGGAGCAGATGGAGTTAAAGAAGTAGTGGAAGATAGTGGAAAGTAGAGATGTAATTTTTGATGAAACAAAGGAGTAACCAATACGGCATTCTACATATGTTTTGAATATGATAGCTATACGAGCACTCAAGTATGTAACCCCGTATGAAGTTAATAAGTCTAAGAAGCCAAGGATTGATCATACTCAGATCAGATTTTTGGGTGTATTGGTTATGGAATAGTGGACAATCCTCATCTAAAAAAACTAGATGATAGGTCAGGAATGCTTGTTGATTTAGGAACATAACCAGGATCCAAAGCTTATCGACTCCTTGATCAACATTCTTGGAAGATAGTGGAAAGTAGAGAAGTAATTTTCGATGAAACAAAGGAGTGGAATTGGAAATCAAACGAAGCAAGAGACTCTACTAGAAATATTGGCATTGATGACAGAAAATAATAATGCAGTTTATGTAACTGCGATGAATGATTAATTTCAGTTTTGATTACTATATATAGTGTTTAATAAACTCTAAGATATAAAATCAATAAGTGAGATGCTAAAATCACTTATTCACATGATGGTACAAAATTTTTAGATTCTGTGGTGAATCGAATGAGAGAGTAAAGAGAACTGAGAGATGGTTATGATAGAGAAGGTATCATATCAAAATTAACTCTTAGCAAATCGTAATCCTCTAAAATTTCAGCATACAAACTCGTGTTTTATTGCATCACACTTGTTTGAGGCTTGAGAAGGAAACCACGAAAATGAAATTAGTAGGAGGTTGGAAAGAGATTTTATAAACCGTAACCAGACTAAAAATATATAAAACGGTTAAAAAACCGTAACCGTTAACTGTACAAGTAAATTGGTTACAATTTAAAATAAAAAAATAACTGTAGCCTTTATTAACCGACACCGTATTAAACCGCCGGGTAACCGCATATTAAATCCTTAAAATGAATTATAATAATAATTGTATACAACGAAAAGACACATCGAACGTTTGGATAAGATTTTCACCTTATTAAAAGCAATACAACAAGTTGAACTCGTAAGTAATCAAAATATTTTATACTAAACTAATTTTAATCTTATATTTCTGTGTATTTGATGTTGAGTATCTCAGTTTTGATCCAATACACAAATTCCAAAAACCTCCAACATACTGTGTAAAAATTTGTATGAACTGCCACTCTTTCATTGGGCTTCTGCAGCCTGCCACAGTCCATTGCAGGAAAGACCCTTTTGCCCTCTTTAGACTGTTGCGAAACCCAAGAGTTCAAAAGTTATGAAACAACATAAAGCTGTTTCTCCTTACACACGACACTGTTCAACTTTCTCTTCCCTCTCCGGCGGATTCAATGTAACCAACCCAATGTCCGATGGACAAACAACTCACCCTTTCTATTTTTTTTTGTAAAACAAGTCCTTCAACCCTCTTCTATTGCTGAACCGATCCCCTACCCTAACCTAATGGCCGATCAGAATATCCCCACTGGCACATCTGGCGAGAACCCAACACGAGACGGCGACCCTTTCTCTGATAACCTAGAAGAAAACCCCACCCGCTCCTCAGCCAACCGATCCAATTATTGAGTCCGGGCAAAGGATAACCCCATTGCCAGACACGGCCGAAGTATCTCCCGTGACCCCAACTCTGGTTCCCTCTCCACCCGACCCCGCCGGAGCATACGCCAACGGAAACTCGCACACCGTTCTCCAACATATGCGCGCGGCTGCCAAAGAGGGCGATAGCGACGCCAGGAAAGGAACCAATGTTGAAGTCAGTGTCGTTCAGGGTTCCCGCGTAGGCGACTTCTCGCCTGATCAGAGGAGGTGGGTTTTACTTATTTTTCTGTAGACTTTAAATACTTTTTCCATTGTCCATCGAATTAATTGTCAAAATATTGTCTATTTTAGGTCATCCTTGCGATCCGCCTCCAATGACAAAAGTCAGGCTCCCGACATCAGCCCCGGTGTTGTCCATCGAGTATCAAAAGAGTAAGTTTGTAACATGGTAGTGGTGGACAAGTTCACTTCTTGTCCACAAAATATCTTTTTGCGGATTTTTTCTAATGTTTGTCTCTCCATCTCAGGATTAGATCGCCTGCTGAAGTTGTCCATGGTTCGAAATCCTTGTCCAATAATGCCAACCGCACTCGCTCTAAGTAAGTTTACTGCTACTATTGAGAAATTCAATAATTTCGTATTTTTATTTGTCCATCATCATCCTGTAGACAATATCTAATTATGTCTACCTCTTTTTTATATAGCAACATTGACAAGAATAGCAGTCAACAACCTATGTTGATCTTGTCCGTCGTTAATCTTCAGTTCTCCTTCTTCAGCACTCTCCTCCACCTCTGTCGATCTTGTCCGTCACAAATCTTGAAATTCTATTTCTCCTCCTTCAGCAACATACACTTCCAGAAAACATCTCTCTCACTTGTCCTCCATTGTTAGCAACTCAAATCTACTTTATTTTCTTAACACCCACTAAATCGACTGTCCTTTGGGTAATAGATACTACGCTCTTCAATTAATGCTCATTGTTCTGCCGAAAAAAGTATCCCATCGGCTCATTTTAAAAACAACCCACGAAAATAAGCTCTCCCTTCCAGAGGATAGTTTGGTCAATTCTCCCCTCACTGTTTCCTTGGATGTGGCACTCCCAATAAGACCTAGAGCAAACTGCCATTTTTAATTGTTTTCCACATAAAAGTGGTATAGAGTATTATAATCCCATTTTTTATTTAAACAACAAACTCACATCTATTTTTTACTTGTAAATTAAATATTATTTCAGATATTAGTTAGAAGTGGGTATTCAAGCTTACAACATATTTTGATGGAAGTATTAATAAGTACAAAGCTCGACTAGTTGCCAAAATTTATGTACAACGTAATGGAGTAGACTTCGAGGAAGTTTTTGCTCAAATAGCTCAGATTGAAACAATACGACACCTCACTAACTTAACTGAAAGACCTCATCTCGGATAATCTAAGTACAGTGAGATTCTTTCCGAACAAATGATAATCTTTTCCAAACTTAAACAAGTTCTAGGGCCCATTCGTTAGACAATTCTTTTTACAATAATTCTGAGATTTATTACTTAGAGTCAATATGCATTCATTAGAGTAAAACAACCATTCACATACTTTATTAATAAGTAAAGATACAAGACAACTTATAAGTTTGTATATAAGCTATTATAAGTTGTATAATCGATCTAACTAACGAGCATCCATCACCATCCATCTTCACCGCCATGAGTGCTCGCGCCTAAGCCCTTTCCTCCCCTCGATCCCCTTCATTTCCTGAAAGCCACATATGCATCAGTAACATATTCACTTAGTTTCCATCATCAATCATGCAATGCTAACTTAGTGACAATAATCACTTTTCATGATCCGACCATTCGGTAGAGAGGTAGTCCGCGCATCAGTTTGGTCGAGTATCATCGAAGAATCTATTCCCTGAGCCGCGTCTCCTTTTCTCTGAACAATCTTTGTGGACCAAGTTATGCATATGATCATGTCCACCATGCAAATATCCAAACCCTTATGCACCCTATCAACCAATCTTTTAGTCTTGGTATTAACCTTTATATCGGATTCTGACTTTTCTGATTATTTCTCTCGAAGATTAACTTCAAGAGTTAATATGTGTTTTTAATCTCCGAATGTGTATGAAACTCAACACGAGACCCACTATCTATAGTGTTTTGGCCAAGACCTTCAGTTCGAAAAGTCACCATGTCGATGCATCATTTGCTCTTACTGATTTGTTGGGATACGTTCACTTGAACTGATTTGATGGCATACATTCGTCTGTATCGTTTCACTGGCATACATTTGTTGTATGGTTTCATCAGCACACGATCGCTCTTCCTCCGTTAACCACCTAGCTAGCTCCTTTGTCGAGTAATTATCGCAACTACCTCGACTACTGAACAGCTGGCCAAGCTTCCCAACAGCTGGTCAAGCTGAGATCACCACCCGGAATAAAACAACGCCTTGTATGTATCAAGCTGAAGGAGATATGAGAGTTTCCCTTAATTGTGGTTGTATATGTCGATGATTGTTTCCTATAGGAACAAGTTAAAATATCAAAGATGCTATGCTCTTAAAATGAGAGAAGGCTTTTAAGTTTTATTAGTTATCATGGGAATTTAACATATTGAAAAGACCCAGCCTGTTTTGTTTTTGGGCAAAAGGAGAAAAACCGCCATCTAATTTTTATTTGGACGTTTAATAACTCGCCACTGGTGTCAATCGACACTCGCGACCATCCTCGCGATACAGAAGATTGGTGTCGATCGACACCGATGCCCTAACATCAATTCAGTCGCTTTTTCATCAACGGATCTGCTCCTCCAATCAATCCATGGCCGAATAGATAGTCCACAAGACTCGTCCAGAGGCACCACAACACAAGAAACACGCATACAAAAAAAGAAAATAAATCAACAACCATAGAAATCAGCAAAACATAAATCAAACAGCTTAGATAAGCCTAGGTCCTGCACTCACCTCCTAAACAAGAAAGAACAACAACGAACATGGGCTAACATGGGTGAAAACAAACTCCTCAGACACCAAACACCACAGATCTAACTTCCTTTAGCCTAGAACCACCAAGAAACAGCCTCAAACCTTTCTCTAACCTCATAAAACCTCACAGGAGAACTTAGAAACCTTTAGAGCTTTTGAGAAAGACAAAAAACGGCTGCTGAACAACCCAAGTCGACTTTTCTCCTTTAAAAAGTCGAGCCCTAGGTTAAACTAATCTCAAACCACTCGATTTTACAATTAAATTCAAACCGGTCTAACCAAGGAAGGGTGTCGATCGACACTACCCATTTCCGAACACTGGTGTTACTCATATTATCTTGGAATTGATGTAGATCAATACAACTAAAGGATATTAATAAATCAAAGATGTTATGGTCTTATAATCCTTGATGAAGCTGGTTTAACAGTCAGCAACTCGATTCATACGACAATGGAGTCGGTATTACAGTTGGTTAAACCTGAAAAGAATAGGATATTGATGCTACGTCTTATAGGAAAAGAGTTAGTTGTCTACGATATCTACTCCTTACATGAATGGACTTGTCTTATTGCTTTGATTCTTTGAGTCGTTACATGGATAGTCTTAGAGAATCACATGGAACTGCGATGAAACAATGCTTGAGATACAGTTTTTGAATATGTTTTAGGGATTCTTACGCATTTTGCCACTTTCTAGGGCAAACTTTACGAATGTGCCACTTTTGCTAAATGTTTATTTTTCAAAATGTTTATTTTTCTATTCTTTTTTGTTAAAAAGACGTATTTTATAATAAATACTAAACCCTGAAGACAATTAGAACCGACTAAACCCAAACATAACGAGTCAAACGCGTGTTTAATCACATTTTCCTAACTTGAAAAATGGCAAATTCATAAAATTTTACCAAAAATGGCAAAACAAAAAATACCATTGAAAAAAGTCCTTATTGAGTAATAAACTCATATGTTTTAACTTAATTATCTTTGTTTCGTAAGCTTTTGTGGTAATCTTATCTTGGATTTTACCCCTGGATATGTAATATGATAATGAAGGCTGTTAACTTAATCTGATGCGGCTTCAAATTCAGACATGTCTAAAATTAGAGGTAACAAGCTTTTTTAAATAAAACGGAGAGGATCTACATGCTTTGGAATTGTTATTAGTCTCTTTAGTATTCTGCTTTTCTAATTCTTATATGATTGATATAGTATTCAGTAAAAGAAACGGATAGTCTAGTTAAGCATCAAACAGGGTTTGTAATTATTATTCACAAAAAAAAAACATATGTAACTTTAAGTTTAAACTATCAGAATTGATTTAATCATGAGAAATTCTTTTTTAGACATTTTGGTATAAGTAGCATACAATATTTTTGTAACCATAATAAATCTCCAGTTAATCGTTATAAACCGTAAGGTTAACCGCACGATTAATCGAATATTTAAAATTTTAAAATAAATTGTAATTATAGTAATTATAATTATATACAATGAAAAGACACATGTAATGTTTGGATAAGATTTTCACCTTATTAAAAGCGATAGAACAAGATGAACTTGTAAGTAATCAAAACATTTCATACTAAACTATTTTTAATCATATATTGTTTTATTATTATTATAAAGGTTAAAAATATATAATTTTGCCTCCAATATTAACATTATAAAAATGGTTAAAGTTACGATTAAAAAAATTTATAACTGTTAACTAGTGGTTAATTAACCATAACCGCATTAACCGCAATCGTGGTCATGACTACGAATAGTTCATAAAGAAATTATTACATAAAATAATTTTTGAATGCATCATTTTTGCTAAAATCTTATGGATTTGTCAAGTTTGAAATTTAAAAGGAATCCATTTTTATTTTTGTTTTGCTAAACACATACTTTATAGTAAATATTAAATCCTAAAAACAATTAGAACCGACTAAACCTAAAAATAACGATTAAATATTTAATTGCAATGACAAATCCATAAGATTTTACCAAAAAAAGGCAAAACCAAAATATACCACCAAAAAAAGGTCCTAACTCATAATTAATCCATTAATAAATAATAATAGAACCCTTTCGGGATCGGTTCAGTGACATGGGATGGGACAGAACAACCTGTTGGGTTATAAGAAAGACTTAATCACTATTTTTGCTGAATGAGAATCCAAGGGCAGAAGAAAGACTCAATCACTAGTTTTGCATAGGTAAAAATTAGTAGAAACAGAAAAAACCCTTATGCCTTTTGGTTAGTTTCATAGTGATGTTGATGTATCAAAGCTTGTAAACAGGGGTGATGCCAAGAAGGTGGAAGCATTGCCGCATGACTATGGCCGTTGCTTCACAAAGTAGGAGACGGCTTGTCTCCTCTGCTGAACCATTCACCTGTAAAAAAAAAAAAAGAGTTAAAGAGATAGATGAAGAAATGGTGGGCTTTTAATTGTACAGTGGCTTTAATAGACAAGTAGAGTTTTGCAAATGCTCACCTGACAATTGGAGTAGAATTTGGTGAACTCTTCAGACAAGTAGTAAAGGTACTTGCACAATACGTTTGGTAATAATGTGGTGCAGGCTTCCTCAACAGTCTGCAAATTGTTCACACATTTTGTTACCAAGAAGAAAAAAAAAAGTCTGCATATGAAAGTAAAATCTAATGAGCATGCGTTTTACCTCAGCAAATTGGAGTAGGTGAAGCCCCAGTGCTCGTTCGGCTGCATGATTCAATGTTATCTTTCCTGTCTGCAGTCGAATCAGTGTTGAAACGTAAGAATTATAGGGCCGTTAAACGGAATTTGTAGGTGTTTGAGTTTATGCGCTGATAAAGTACCTTTTTTAGCTCATCTATGTCTTTGCCAGACTTTTTGATGATTGAGCAGATCCGAGCATGGGCGTAAAGAAGGTAAACGGCTGTATCTCCCTGCTCATGAAATATGATTCCAAATATTCAATAAACATATGTAGATGACTCCATAATTGAAATTTGTACACTAGCTCCAAAAATTCTCAGTACCTTGTCACTAAGCATTTGATCAAAGCTGAAAGTATAACCTGTGGATCTGTTACCCTTCAGATCAGCATACCTTGAAAGAAAATTAAACAAAACCACCAAAGTCATTTATCACATTTGTGCAGCTTTGGTAACAAAATCGGAAACCAGAAGAAACCAATAGAGATGAATACTTACTTTAGCGCACCGTATCCAACTGCCTCAGCTGTTTGGTCCAGCTCCTCAAGTGTCCATTCTTTATCCTTGCCTAAACAGCGAAACAACATATAAGGAAAGAATAAGAACAAAATATGACTGAACAAATCAATAGTTCAGCAATTTAGAGAGTGTTGACAGGAAGTTGGATACCGCGCTCAATAAGGGCATCTTTACTTCGAGTCTTGGCCTCATCTAGCAAATCAGCTAGGCGCACTACTTCTGTTGCCCGAGTTCTAAATCGCTTGTTATCTGCTCCAAGGACAAGACCAAAACCGACGTGACTAACTCTAGGGTAAGTTTGATCATCGTCTGGAAGCCAACCTGCTTTTCTGGCAGCCTGATTCATAGTTACAGGATAATCACAGTTATTACTGACAGTTTCAATCAAGAAAACATTTCACTTGACATGAAAACAATAAAATATTCACCAAACCTACTTTGAAAAACATATTAAAGTGCTGCTGCTGGCCAATATCGGTCACATATATAATCCACTCAGCTTTCTCTTCATTAAGCCGATACCTGGGCCAGGAAGATTTTAGCACCAGCAGAGAACAACTTAGAAGTACAAATCAAGCCACACAGACATAGAAGTCAAAATATGTGAGATATATTTTCCAAAGATTGCTACTGAAATCCAGACTTTATAAAATTATTAACATATAGATAACCCACCAAAGAGCAGTCAGATCTGTTGAGGCATAGTTAAAACCACCGTCACTCTTTACAACAATGAGTGGGATGCTAAAGCCATCTATGAATATCACACGAGCACCTTCACTTTCTTCAACTAATCCCTTGCTGCTCAATTCCTCAATTACATGAGGAATAAAAGAGTTGTAAAAGCTTTCTCCCTGTCACGAATCAATGAATTTTTCATTAACCATCCATGTCTCTCTTTCCCATTCTGTCTCAAAAAATTTAGTGCATGTCCCAACTATTTCTTTACCTTTTCTTCAAGCTCGACTCGAAGGCTTTGGTAAACCTTGGCAAACTCGTTTCGGCTGATTTCACAAATCTTAGCCCACGCCTTGCGGTAAACAGGATCTCCACCCTATACCGAAGAAAACAAAATAGACAAGTGAGTTATTTAGATTTTGCAACCAAAGATAGCTGCATAGTAAGACACTGTAAAACAGAAGAATGCACCAGTAATTCATGATAGGAAAATTGTTATTTACCTGTAGACGGACCACAGCATGCTGTGCTTTTTCCTTGAACTCTTGATCCGAATCAAATTTAAGTTTTGCTTTTCTGTAAAACACCTATCAGAGGACATCTAAAGTTAAAACTAAACTGCTTTGGTTCTGCACATAAAGCATACTATGCCAATATTGGTACATCAGAAGAACTGTAAAGCTTGAGAGGGCATATGATGCAAAGCAGCTTACCTGAAGATCTCCAATTGCTGTGTCGGTCACACTATCTGTATCAGGACATTTCTCAAAGAGGTACTCAATTAGCATGCCAAACTGCAGAAAAAGCGGCTTTTATTTCTTTAATATCTTTATGGAATACAATTACAAATAGCTTGGTTTTAGACTTTCAGTGTCAAGAAACAATTTGAAGGGGAGAAAATAGCAACCTACCTGTGTTCCCCAGTCACCAACATGGTTTCTGCGTAGAACTTCAACCTTTGAGTACTCGAGCATGCGAGCTATCGTGTCACCAATGATAGTGGATCTCAGATGACCAACATGCATTTCTTTTGCAATGTTAGGAGAGGAAAAATCAACTACAGCTCTCTTAACAGAAAGAGTAGGAGCCCATGTGTCAATCCCATTGATAAGCATATTTTCAATACTCTGCGGGATAGATTAGAGAACGATTATGACAAACCAAAAAATTACTTATACGAGTACTAGAAAATAACTTCACCACGGGAGCACCTTAGCCATCCACTTAGCTGATAGTAGAACATTAACAAATCCAGGTCCAGCTATAGAGCATGATTCAACCATCTCAGAAGTAGGGAGACTCTTAATAAGAGCCTAGGTGAAAACGGAAACAGAATAAGAGTTAGAAGATACACCAAATCTGCTTTACAACATATGATATAATCACACAAAAAAAGGCTACGAAGTTCTAAACACCAACCAAACGAACCTGTCCAACAGCTGGAGGACCCCTGAACTCTGTACCCTTTCCTTTAATTATGGACCACAGTCCCATTGCATTGTTGCTGCAGACAACAATATGATGAAAGAATCTCAAGAAACAGAAAATAACTAAAATTGGGAACTTCAGATTTCGTAAGTGTAAAGAAGGGGAACCATTGGTAATCTCCGAATTTTCCAGGCTCCACCAAGGGCTCAACATTAGGTTCATCAGGAACCGTTAATTTAAGAGACACACTAAAGAGCTTTGTGAGTTGGCGTCTTGGATTTCCCGTAAATGTTTCATTCTGTTACAGCAATAAAAAACCAGTCATGAAACAGGGCAAAGAAGAAAATGTCCTGGATGTAAGAAACTGTGACTTACAGCTACCATGGTCGCCATCGACAATGTCTTGGTTGCCAAAGGAAATGGGAATCTAGTTCAAGAACACCACATAGCAAAACCATCAACACAAGCCAGACAACACAAACCAGAGGAGAAAAAAGGTTTTAAAAGAACTAACCAGAGGAGAGAAGGGTTGCCTCAGATCTCTTTGGTTGCTTTATAACAAAAGCTGAACTGCCCTGTTACAAACCAAAACATCAAAAAATTAGCTAAACAAATGGAAGCAAAGCAAACACAAACACGAACCAGAACCAACACAAAGACGTGAATCAGAACAAAGCATCAGTTTTATGAACAAACACATTGCAAAATCAATAAAAGAAGAAGAATTTCAAAAGGGAAACAAAGGAAGATTCAATACACACAAAGAAACAATAGTACACACATGATCCTAATTACCAAGAAACAAGTCTGCAACAATTGCAATTTGCGGTCCACCCACTTCCAATTCAAATTCAGAGGTAAGATTGTCGAACACATCTCAACCTTTTAGAAGCTATAAGTTCTTTTCAATATGCAATGGAAGTATATACAAATCCTTATACTCAGATATTAAATCCAAAATCGAATTTTTAGAAGAAGACTAAAACACAATCTGTAAAACCCACTTCGAGATATACAATATAAAGCTCAATTCGTGGCCATCAATGGCGGACAATGGAAGACGAACAACTGAAATTGATGAGTTTGGGTTTTAACGAGATATAAGAAGAAAGGCCAAAACTTTCTTTAAAAAAAAAATCAAGCATAGGGAATTTGAATTCTCCAGTGTGTTCCTTAAGATTGTAAGCTAACTAAAACGTACCTGAACACCACCTTGCCGGAGCTGGTTGAGAGACGACGACGACGAAGATGACGACTTGGGGTTAGGGCTACTTGTGAGGCTTTTCAGGACGATTTACAAATAAGACACGTTATAAACGTATAGTGTAGTCAATTTTACAATAAACTTGATTTAAAACGGGCTTCTATTTCATTTTGGGGCGTAGAGGTTTTTTATTCATGGATTTAAAAATCTAAACAAAAATAATAGATGGGTTAATTACTGGTTTATTATTCTTGGAGTTTTTTTTCTTTTTTCCAACCACACATTAAATTAAACTAATACTCCATGATCGGTAGCCCAATCAAGAGAGAAAACGTTTAAAAAATAATTTATTAATCAAGTGATCTGGAAGATCGAGTAAGACAGTCTGCTTTTGAATTACAAGAACGAGAAATCTTAGTTAACGAAAATGACGCAAATGACGCACGTAACCGAAGGAAATCATCTAAGAGGTTGGAGAATGCTTGCCACTCTTGATGGTCTTGCACCATTATGGTTATATAT
This sequence comes from Capsella rubella, assembly GCF_000375325.1. Lineage (NCBI taxonomy): Eukaryota > Viridiplantae > Streptophyta > Magnoliopsida > Brassicales > Brassicaceae > Capsella > Capsella rubella. The sequence continues at coordinate 2,894,345 of NW_006238920.1, read as the reverse complement.
AATTACGGTGAATTCCGGTTACGGTTAAATAAGATTACAGTTATTTGATAATTATGATATAAAAAATATTATAGGCAAAATTTTATATTTTATTCCCATCTCAATAATGTTTATTTACAATATGAAGTATATGTAATTATATTATTCAAATTTTTATAGTACATAAGTTAAAAAAATGTTTTTTGTTTAATCAAACAAAACTACAAATATATAAAAAAAAATTTGTCAACAACTACAAATATATGAATGAATGGTTATGAACCTACAAATATTTGAATTAAATTATTTTTGATTTGATTAATGGAAATGAGTAGTGGAGTGGATTAGAGTTACTAGTTGACACATTTAACCATTTAAAATATTTTTTAATGAAATAATTTTTATTAAAAGTAAACGGTTAATTATATGGTTAACCGTACAGTTAACCAACAGTTTTATACAGTTACGGTTGATAACGGTGACAGTTAATATGTTTTTTATAACCAAAACTGATTTATTTTTACGGTTAACGGTTATGTTTTTTAACCTTTTTATACGGTTACGTTTGAAAAACGGTCCGGTTACAGTTAGAAATACGGGTAAGGTTAGATTTTGGTCATGCCTATTCAAAAGTATCATTTTTCTAATACAGCTTTTTAAAAATATATCTTCTCTCAAACTTTATCAAAAAATGTCACAAAATTATTAAGGCCTTGAATGGCATCTGATTTTGAATCAGTTTTTGGCTTTTGATTATGCAAAATCTATTTTATTAGCTATTCATGATTCTTAAGAATATATAGATTTACTGAAAATTAGGAAATCCAGATTTTAGAAGATTTTGCTAATTCCTTCTTAAAGTCCAAAACCCACAAAATGTGGGTTTTTTTATTAACGTGAATTGACACTTTTTACCATTTTTCATTTTTTTTTTCATTACAAAATCTTTAAATCATAACCAAAATCTAAAATCCAAAAACCACTAAAAATCTTTGAAACATTCTGATATACGCTCCGGAGGGATAACGGACGTACAGAAAGGGTTTATCGAGTTGGCCTTCGCTCTCTCTCGATGGAACCACGAACAAAGAAGAATCGATCGATGGATCGATGGATAGACGTGATTGACTCGCTCAATCAATGGACGAACAAGAGGGATGAATCACTCAACACACTCTTAATTCGCAGCTTCAATAGACTATAGTGAATCACACACTTAAATCTAAAGAACAAACAAACACAAAGTTACTCGAACTTTATAAAGAAGAAAACGCT
>NW_006238920.1:2892740-2892991 GCF_000375325.1 Capsella rubella | reverse complement strand
ACTTTACAATGAATCACGAGCTGAGCTTTTATAGGCTCAATATACAACGTTCTTAGAGTCTAAAACAAGAAAACAAATCGCAAAAATATAAAGAATATAGCCGTTGGAGCTTTGATGACAAAATCGGCCAAAATAAAAAAAGTGTCTTCTCTTGTATCTTGAAAGCTTGGGGAGGAATGTGTGACGTCTTGGAACATTCTGGGATGTTTTTAGAGTCTTTAAAACGCAGCAGCTTTGGTAGAAATAGAGCC